>NC_068394.1:11704414-11911914 GCF_023724105.1 Carassius gibelio
ATGATGACAGTAGTCTGGCTGTGGGTGGAAGTGAGATGGTGCAAATTCTCCATGTCTCTCAGGAATATGTGTATAAAAGTGACTCTCTAAGACCCGCCTGCTCTCTCCACATATGCAGTCAGACCACTGCGCCTGAGTTTCTCCAGAGATAAAGTTTTAGATGACAATCCAGAGGCAGTGTCAATCAGGCATGTTAAATATAAGGCAGTGCTATGGGATTCATCCAGTGCCATGGTTCTAGAAAAAGCAGGATAAGTGGTTTTTGAACATCTCAAAGGACTTATTTAAAACAAATGCATGGCAATTGTATGGATGAGATGAATACTGAATACCTGAATATGAATATGAAATGACTCACTGAAGTCTGCACTTTGAAGTGTTCTAGAGGCCATTGATCTTCAAGTGACCTTGATGCCGAATCATTATGATCTATGTTTGTCTTTCAGTAGAGGATTTCCCCTTTTTCCCCCATTGAAATTCAGCTTAGACAAGGTCACATATTGTAGCAAAAAAAAATGTATTGATAGAGGATTCAGTGTCATACTGTTCCAACAGCAGCACACACAGCAGGAGGTCAGGGTTAGTTGTCAGATTGGAAGTTTTTATAGATATAATTTAAATGATAGTATAATACACACTATCACACTACAGTTTGGGTTCAGTAAGATTCTATATGAAAGCAATTAATACTTTTATACAGCAAATATGCAATTAAATGAATAAAATTCATCAAAGGTGACAGTAAAGACATTTTTACGTTTTGTCAAAAGACTCCTGAAAAAAGAAAGAATCGCGTTCGTCTCCTTGGCCCGGGCCATCCACTGCAGGGGGGCGTGATCTGTAATGAGAGTGAAGGGGCGGATGAGGAAGTAATACCTGAGATCCAGGACTGCCCACTTGACGGCCAGCGCCTCCCTCTCCAACGTAGCGTACCGTTGTTCCGTGGGGGTCAGGTTTCGGTGTATGTAGATCACTGGGTGTTCCTCGCCGTCGTGGACCTGGGAGAAGACGGCTCCCAACCCGGTGTCGGATGCGTCCGTCTGCACCAGGAAGGGGCAGTTAAAGTCGGGTGCTCGGAGTACTGGCTCCGTTGTGAGGGTTGCCTTTATCCGGTGGAATGCCGCCTCCGTCTCGGGGGTCCACGGGACCTTCTCTGGTTGCCCCTTCCTGGTCAGATCTGTCAGGGGAGAGGCTAAGGAGGAGAAGTTAGGGATAAAACAGCGGTAATATCCTGCCAACCCCAAAAAGGCCTGTACCTGCGTCTTGGAGTTGGGCCGCGGCGCGGAGAGAATTGCTGCCACCTTCTTCTCCTGAGGTCTGATCAGGCCGCGACCCACCTGGTACCCCAGATACTTTGCTTCTGAGAGGGCCAGGTGACACTTCCGGGGGTTGGCAGTCAGGCCAGCCGGGCGCAGTTCCAGAAGCACCCTCCGCAGCCGCTCCAGGTGGTCCTCCCAAGTCTCCGAGTGTATTACCACGTCGTCGATGTAGGCCGCCGCGTAGGCCTGATGTGGCCGGAGGAGGACGTCCATCAGCCTCTGGAAGGCTCTGTGGAGGCCGAAGGGAAGGACCCGGTATTGCCAGTGTCCATTTGGAGTTGAAATGGCCGTCTTCGGCTTGGCCTGTTCCGAGAGGGGGACTTGCCAGTATCCCTTCGTGAGGTCGAGGGTTGATATAAACCGGGCCCTTCCCAGACGATCCAACAGCTCATCGACGCGGGGCATGGGGTAGCAGTCGAACTCGGAGACTTCGTTGAGGCAGCAGAAGTCATTACAGAAGCGGAGGGTGGCGTCGGGCTTCGGAACCATGACAATGGGGCTGGACCATGGACTGTGAGATGGTTCAATTACCCCTAACCTCAGCATCTCCTGTCAACCTCCCAGTGTTGGGTGGCCTCCGCCAGCTCGATGGCCTCCACCAGCTCGTCCACGTTCACTGGGTTCTGCATGCCGGCTGCCTGACTTAGCAGGCGGGGAAGGGCCCGCAGGAGGCGATCCACAATGACACGCTCCGCTACCTGGTGTGCGTTGGGACCCCCGGCCAGTAACCAGCCTCTCCCGTCAGCAGCGGGACGATGATCCGGGCCCACTACGCCTTGGGCCACACCTCCCGGGTGGCCACAGTCTCAAACATCTGGAGGTATGTGGTAACGTCACCGTGGGATGTCATCCTCGGCAACAGCTGCTTGGCCTGGACATGGGGGTCAGGCAGTGGAGTACGTGTGCCGCCAGCCATACGGAGCTCCCATTCGGTTTCCCCTTGCAGAGAGGCCATGTGCTCCATAATTTGTTCCTGGTGGATGTTCACCTCGGTGAGGTGCTTCAGGAGTTCTTCCATCGCCGGGGAGGAGCGCCACCTGGGAAACCAGAGAAGACACGTGAGTCAACAGGGTGTGTGGTAAAAGAAAACCCCCCCCAAAAAAACAACCAAACCAGTCCAGCTGGCGAAACACCGCATGGGAAGGGGTCGTCTGTGTCTTCTTCACTGTCCTGCCTGCATTCTCCACCAGTGTGGCGGGGTGAAGAAGGACACGACAAGTAAGTACAGGTGAGTTCCCCCGAATGGTGGATTTTATTAATGAGGTTGAGGTGGTCCGGTGCGGGGTGCTCGGCTTCCTCTTGGATCTGTGTGCTGTGGCGGTGTGGGTCCGTTGTACTCTCCCGTGTGCGGTGGGGCTGGTGGTCACACACTGCTTTCTGTAAGCAAGACAGATAGTTAGGATAAGCCGACTCTAGTGGAGACATCTCTCCCCTCTGTGTTCATTTGCTGTGCTTAAATAGGCAGCTCTTGATGATCCTTGGTGTGGCCGCCAGTGGTGGACAGTAACGGAGTAGCTTTAATTCGTTACTGTACTTAAGTACATTTTTCAAGTCTCTGTACTTTACTGGAGTAGTTTTATTTTGAGTAACTTTTACTTTTACTTCACTACATTCCAAAGCATAAGATCGTACTTTTAACTTACATTTTATAAAACATATCGTTACTCCCTATAATATATCACGTGCTCCAACACGCAGAAGCGCTGTTTGATTCATCATGAACGAACTGATTCTTTTCAAAATAAACTTTTAAATCGGATCGCAAATCGCACCAAACGATTGGTTTGCGAATTAGAATTATCCGATTGCAGCTGTTCTGGAGTCTCCAGAAGTAAGAACTTGTGAGCGCGCGTGCGTCTGATGTTGCTAAAGTAAGTTATTAATGTCGAAATTAAGGATTCATTATTGTAACTGAAAATCATATTTAGGTCAAAATTGTCAGTTGTTTGGGAACTGAATACGCTGTAAAGAGTGATCTGTTTAAGCCCACTGAAATGCTTGAGTGCAGACGATGCAGACACATCAATCAGCGTCTCTGTGTTTTAGGTAAAAAAAACAAACAAACCTTAAACTAACACAGATTAACTAAAATAACTCGTGCATGTTCAAATTCCCCGCTGCCGTAATATTAACAGTTTTATTAAAATGCTACCATGTCCTATATGACGTCTGTTTTTATATTGTTTATCAACAGTAACGTTGTATTGTTTGGATTAACTAGACGAGTAGACAGACATGAATGTTTATTCATAACCGTACTGAAAATAAGTAAATATTGTTAGCTGATGCTAACTGTCTAGCTAACAAGCTTGTTGGTGCTAAGTTGAGGTATTTTTTTATAAATAATGTCCAAATATTTTTATTCAACCACCATATATATATATATATATATATATATATATATATATATATATATATATATATATATATATATATATATAGATAGATAGATAGATAGATAGATAGATAGATAGATAGATAGATAGAAAGATTACATCTAGGGACAAAAGTAAAGATGTGATGTTCAGAACATGGTAACTACAGTAATTATCAAAGTGGGAAGAGATGCACCCCGTTTGGCCAGTGGTGTTTTACACCACAGACAAGATTTGAGAAGGAAAAAAATCATTATGAAAATATAATTATATTTTCCTTAAAATGTTCTTCCTAACTTCAGGCGTTATAACTGTGATGTTCTGTAAAACAACAAACTTTAAAATACTTTGTTCTTACTGGTGAAAATCAGATGGTCATCTCTGTTTTCTCTCAGGTACATCACAGTGTAAGCTTCACAGTGAACATCACTCTCATCAGTGTAGTCCATATCAACAACAAAAATATATCTTGACTCCATATAGTGTTTTTTTTTTTTTTTTGGGAAAAAAAGTATTTTGGTATTCAGGTATTTTGAGCAGTAGGATTAGAAAAAAAAAAATATTCTAATATAAAACAATATTAAGAAGCCTATATAAAATTGCAAACATCTATCTTTCAGTACTACTTTACTTAAGTACATAAAAAATATATTACTTTTGTACTTTCACTTGACTAAATTTGAAAAAGGAGTACTTTTACTTTTACTGGAGTAATATTATACTATACATATCTGTACTTTTACTCAAGTACTTGATTCGTGTACTTCGTCCACCACTGGTGGCCGGTGTTGAAAAGAGAAGAATCACGCCATGTATATAGCGGGGGGTACAACAGGAGCCGGCTAATTTGATGGGTGCTCCGCTTGGCCCTTCTTCTCAAGAGGTATCATGGCAATCCACTGATCTTTACGGAAAAGGAGCTGGAGAGGCACTGCATGTACACAGAATATCAATCATCTGATGATGAATATGATTTTGAGAGCATGTCCAAATGGTGCAACATGGTCCTGGGGACAAAAGTAAAGATGTGATGTTCAGAACATGGTAACCACAGTAATTATCAAAGTGGGAAGAGATGCACCCCGTTTGGCCAGTGGTGTTTTTACACCACAGACAAGATTTGAGAAGGAAAAAAATTATTATGAAAATATAATTATATTTTTCCTTAAAATGTTCTTCCTAACTTCAGGCGTTATAACTGTGATGTTCTGTAAAACAACAAACTTTAAAATACTTTGTTCTTACTGGTGAAAATCAGATGGTCATCTCTGTTTTCTCTCAGGTACATCACAGTGTAAGCTTCACAGTGAACATCACTCTCATCAGTGTAGTCCATATCAACAACAAAAATATATCTTGACTCCATATAGTGTTTTTTTGGAAAAAAGTATTTTGGTATTCAGGTATTTTGAGCAGTAGGATTATAAAAAAAAATATGCTAATATAAAACAATATTAAGAAGCCTATATAAAATTGCAAACATCTATCTTTCAGTACTATTTTACTTAAGTACATAAAAAAGATATTACTTTTGTACTTTCACTTGACTAAAATTGAAAAAGGAGTACTTTTACTTTTACTGGAGTAATATTTTACTATACATATCTGTACTTTTACTCAAGTACTTGATTCGTGTACTTTGTCCACCACTGGTGGACGCTCAGCCCTTGACGAGCAGGAGCAGGTGTGACTGCTCGGTTTCCAGGGCGACGCTGATGAGAGCTCAGGACATGTCACAATATAAAATATAAGTCTTAGAATATAAAATATACACTGGAAGAAAAAGTGTGACAATAACGAATTACTAGAATTTTAAATTACTTAAATAGCAAGAAATGTAGTCAAATAGTAAATTGGCAAAAAAAAAAAAAAAAATTCATAACTCAAAATAGTGAAATGAAATCAACTTCAGGAGGGTTTTTTTCTTGAAGACTCTGAATGTCTGCTCTTCTGTCTAGCACCCATCAGGTTTGGTAAAGGGCTCTTAAAGGGCGTCAAGTGAGACACCTCCACATCCCTCTCAGAGTTTAACAGGGAAGTTCTTTTCTGCCCTGAGCAGCCACTCAGTCTGGGGTTTGTGCTGAGTGACAAAGAGCGCTTTAACACTATGACACATGTCTGATAGGAACAGCCACATCTCTCCTATGACATGTTTCTATGTGCTTCAGAGCACCCAACTCTCTTCCACAATCCACCCACAGAATGCCAATAATCGGAATAAGGGTCTCAGCTACAGAAACAGCCACTCAGGTATGACTGGATGTCAGGAATCAGTCTCACAAGCAGCAATTACACTATTTTCCTCCTCCATTGGCAGGTCCTTGCTAGCTCCAGACCGATGCTCTCATTTACATGACCTATGAATGGGTTGGTTCGTATTCGACAAAGGCCCTGTACTGGAACCGCAGGGGTTGCAAGCGCTAGCTGTTATTATATCCTCTACTGCTCTCCCACATAATACATAATGAATATTAATACACTCACACTACAGTACCGACTGATGGGTTATTAAAGGTAATAATGTAAAAACTTTGCCAATACTGGGTCATTGTACTGTTCTTCTGTATATAACAGTTAGAGTAGTACTGTAGTTATCTCTTTCTGTACAAGAAACCCTGTCACTTCTGCCATCTTTTATAGCAAAAATTTAAATCCTGCCATAATGTGCTCACTTTCGTGCCTTTCCAAAATCAAATGACTTTCTGTCTTCCATAGCACACAAAAGGAAGTCATTAGGAGAAAGTTCATGCTGCTCCCTTCCCTATAATGAAAGTTATAAAAAAAAAAGAAAGAAAGCGCTTTCTATATTACCAGTCTACTATTATTTTTCTTTTGAAGACATATGCTAGTGATAGGAAAAACTGAAATACTGATTACAGCTACATTAATGCTTATTTAAAACCATCTCGACACAAGAGAATGAGGGTTTTCTGCGCGACCCCATTTATGTTGTGCCTGCATCCGAGTTCTCCTGGGAAGAGCCTGCAGGCTTCCTGTACATCTGACATAAAGCAGCCATATGAAACGTTCACCAGGAATGAGATCTGGAGCCACAGCCTCAAAGGAATCCTCACAGAATACATTACCGAAAAATAAAACTGACTTTTCAAAGTATTACCAATGTCAGGTAAGAAATTAATAAGCTTCAGAAGTGCAGCATTTGAAGATGGTTTCAAGGTAGCAATGTTTCTTTCATTTGATACTTTCCTTCATTTCGAATGCTCCAGTGCATATTAAGGAAGAAATGTCGAGGAGATCGATGGATCGCTTTTGCATCCACCCAAATTTCAACAAAATTGCTGTCTCGCTTTTAACTCGACAAAGAAAATCAAATATTGAAATGCATCAAGGAATTGAAACAAACGCGTGGCTAGATCTGAGCGCTGATCCTAAAAGACATGGACCTGCCGGGTTTGGCTTTCAGCTTATGTTCAGAAATACCCACACACTCAGCAGGATTTCTGTATAAAGAGAACAAGAAAAAAAAATATCAGGAGAACGAGGGGGGTTGAAAAAGAAGAAGTGTTGAAATGTAGAGGAGGGGTTGTAGATGAACTGTGAACTCCAGGGGCGGAGGGTGTTGAAAAGAGAAGAATCACGCCACATATATAGCGGGGGGTACAACAGGAGCCGGCTAATTTGATGGGTACTCCGCTTGGCCCTTCTTCTCAAGAGGTATCATGGCAATCCACTGATCTTTACGGAAAAGGAGCTGGAGAGGCACTGCATGTACACAGAATATCAATCATCTGATGATGAATATGATTTTGAGAGCATGTCCAAATGGTGCAACATGGTCCTTGCCAAGTGGAAAACATTTAAAAAAACAATGATAATTCTGAATAGCAAACATGCATTTGGTGTCAGGTCACGCTTCGTTTCCTGCATGTTCCTCTTCGCAGTTCATTCATCCCTGCAGAGGAAGGGGAAACACCTGGGGTCACTAGTACTGCTCCCATACGTCTGTTTCTGCCTGGCTGAGTCACCTCGTCATAGGCTGTAATTAAAACCACAGGTGGGAGTTGCAACACTCCTGATCCCCTCCCGGCACAGAGAGGGCACCATATGGTTCAAAGGAAGGTTATTTATTCAAAGAAAATATAGGGTTAAAACATCAAAAGCAAAAAAACTTTTGATCAGACTGGAACAAAGGGGATTGCTGTCCTTCAAATCATTCTGCAACATAAAGCATGAAATCTGAGTTGATGTCCAGCGTGGCCACGATGTGATTGCTGTTGGACCAGACTGTTCTCCTTAACACCTCATGGGATTGTGTTGTTGGATCCGCCCTGCTACAAATACACCTGATGTCATATTATTCAGGCATTCGTTATCGAGCATGAACTGACTACATCAAATAAATTATGGAAAACAAGTCAAGGATATATTATATACATACATTATACAGGCATTTTTTTTCTTTACAAATATTATGAATTCTTAATTCGTAAACATACATTTTTTATGGAGTTAAACCACATGGCAGTTTACAACTTAGACTAACCTGGCCTATCATAAAAAGGTCACACTATCAGATATTTTAAAACACATACTGACCTCAGAAACAGTAATGAGGGGTCTTTATTTATGATTTTCGTTTCAAGTATTTTTTTTTTTTTTTTTTGGTAATCTGTTTTGTTAAAATATTCTATTTTAACTACGTAACAAGGTTTTTTGCTCTTTTCAAGAATTTCATGCTCTCAATTTTGCCTTCCAAAAGATTATAAAAAATAATTTAATGCAAAAATTAAATACATGGTACATACTGAGGTGTATTCAAGTCCTTGTATGCAGTCATTTTAATGGATTTTTTAAACAAAACACTATGACAGAAATGATTGCCATGATGTTACTGACCCAAATATTACCATAACACATACAAAATGTCTCAGAGGGTAGCATATGTGTGTGTGTGTATATATATATATATATATGGTATAATCACTTTATTGTTTGTGTGAGAATTTCAGCACAACCAGGGGAGCTGTTTTACACTCTTGTAAACATGGACAGCATCTCTCCCCTGTGAAAGCATCATTTAATTATTATTATTTAAAAAAAAAATTCTCAATGGGATGATAAAGAGCCATTCAATGTGCTCAAATTTAAGCTACCATGAAATCCAATTGTTCTCAGACCAGTGATGATAATCCCAGCTGCAAGAGAAGGAGCATTTGCACCAATGAGATTAAAACTGTGCTATTTTTTTCTACTGTATCTTCTCATGTAGGGCCTCCAAGGCAGTTACAGAGGGACCGTAGTGTTCAGAAAGCATAAACAGAAACAGAATGCTTCATCTGCTGGATTTATTCAATGTGTCTGCAGCATCTGTTAAGGCCAGTGAATTAAGAGCTTGTGGGGCAACCTCATTTTCTTAATTCTTATTTAAAGTTATAAGTTAACAAATCATAGATTTTATCTACACCCATTTTTAACACACTGCATTTGTGAAATATAAAGTTTGCCAGTCACCCTTTGATAAGGCATCTACTGTGAACTTGCAAAAAGTACTAATGTTGCTAGTACTTGAATTCAGCACATTGATATTTCACTCCAAATCTGATGTTTAAATGCTGAGAGGCTTTTCAAAACTATTTGGATGTTGTTGTTTTTAGCTATTATTTCACATATGCATTTTTATTTTATTTTTATTTTACATTATTTTACATACAAAGCTCAAAAGAAAATCATTTTTTTAATACTTTATCACTATTAAAATTCTTAATTTACCATCATCAGAGTAAATTATGTTTTAAAATGCTTTCAAAAAGAAAACTGATTAATTGTAGGTAATAATTACATTTAGCAAATTAAGTTTAGTCTGTTTGTCATAACCCATTAATTTATTATTATATTATATGTTATACAGCATATATAATAAATATATATCATTAAATTCTGCATATGCAGATTGCTGTTCATGACATCTTTCAGCCCAAATGCTTATATGAAGGATGAATCCAAAACAGCAGAATTCTGATCAACCTGTTACCCTGTGACCCTGCCGAGGCAGTGTTCACATAAACCAATGTGTCCATTTGCTAATGGCAATACCCATCAACTTAAAAGGTGGCAGCATTAAAAATATTAGCAATGCTAGTTTTTAAAAGACCATATGGATTTCAATACCTGATTCTGGAGCATATATTTTAATACAGATTCAATTAAAACATGACATAATTTACAACTCCAATGAAATTTGTTTTGTTCCTAAAACCGTTTTCAAAGCAGCTTAAAAAAATTCTGGAAAATCCTTTTTCCCCCAGTCTCAAAAGCAATATGTTTCAATTAGCAGGAAAGCTGTTCTGAGTTTAGAGGCTGTTGCGATTTTCTGGGTTCACTAAACGGCTCATTTTGCATAAGGTGACTTTTCAGGTAGTTACATTTTTTTTTTTTAACAAATAAACCAGAAACATAACAGAAATGACAGTTTTGACTCCTAACCTGGTGTGAATTCTGTTCTTTTTATAGCCTTTGAACAAATGGAAACATTGTTGTTCCTCCTGACAATTACCCTGCACCTGGTCCTGTAGGCTATATACCAAATGTCTTTGAAACTGTACTGCACGACAGAGACCATTAAAACTCAACAACAAGGATGTCTATCTCAAGTCCCATATGGTTTAAGACTAGCTCTATGAATCCCAGCATTGTTCTTCTGCCTGGATGAACTCCCATCAGATTAAGCCCACTCTCACTAACTTTGAACCCATCCCTAACCTTGCCTTCCCCACATCACCAAACCAGATCCCTCCTAAACTCTAGCTGATAGCTTAACTTAACTCTAACTTAACTCACCCATCTATCCATCCCTCATCTGGCTCACAATTTTGACGATTTTTAAAAACCCAAATTTATCTGTGCACTTTTTGTGCAGCACTATTTATACGCACCTTACTGTACGCTTTGCTCCAGTTTCACAGAGAAATGTCCACTGAGTGATGCTAAAACACTGGTTCAGTTTGTGAAACCTGGCATGTTTTTATTATGGTGATATAGGAATGTATTGCGGTGTTTTTATTATGTTGCTTCTGGTACGTATTTGGGCGATTCAGAATTCAAATATCCATGGACTGTAGCTAAATTTAATGCTCTATCGTGTTGGAAATATGCCCTACACCAAACCCAACCCTAAACATACCTGAGAGTGTTAACAAATAAAACACTGATTAAAAAAATAAATAAAATACATTTACTGATGTAACCTTGCCAATTCAACTTCCTTTTATGCAGATTTGAACTGCTTTATCAAACCGTGGTTACACAGAATACAGTCTAGAGCTCTTTTAATCTCAAGTGTGTCTCAGTACTCCGTGAGTACTCATGTACTCATTGGTATGTATTTCGTCTCTTGCTAAAAAGTGCACCCAGATACATTTATGCCATGAGACCAGGTAGCATTTATAACTAGCCGGCTTGACTATTTTAATGCACTTCTTTCTGGTCTACCAAAGAATACGATTAACCATTTACAATCAATCCAAAATACTGCTGCTCGAATACTGACAAAAACCAAAAAGAGAGATCATATTACACCAGTATGAAAGTCATTACACTGGTAACCTGTTAGCTTTCGTATTGATTAAAAACATTAACATTGTTTTATATTTCATATTTTAATCTTTATAAACTTTATTCTTATTCATGTATTTCAATGGGTCTATTTTATTTATGTTAAAATTTTCTGTTCAGTTTAATTTGTATTAATTGCTGTATCATTTTGGTTCCGTCATGTCTGTAAAGCACTTTGAATTGCATTAACTTGTTTAGAAAAGTGCTGTATAAATACAGTTTGCTTGCTTGATAAAGACACATTACCCCTGCAGGAAGACTGCAATGATGGAACTCTATGATTTAAACACCTTTTAAAAAGCAATGAAGTCTTATTAGGGGCCGTTCTCAAATAACACATTTTTGCATTTAAAAATGTCAGACGCATAGCATTGGAATGGGATAAAAAAAATACAAGGTCTAGAGTTGCATTTACGTTTTAACTTTTAATGTTTTTAAATGTTGAAAAAAAAAATCTTAACATTAGCACAGTGTTTTTAGAATAAGAATTCATAATTCAGTGCTCAAATTATTATGCTCCACTATCTTGCAACTTGTTATTTTATGTTTTTTTATTTTTTAAATTATTGATCTTAACTATCCATAGACTCGTTATTTTGCATTAGGTTAATTTTAGGTTAAAAAAAAAAAAAGGTAATTGTTGCAAGTATAATTGTTCAGTTGTCTCTCTTTGTTTATTAATTATTATTATTTCAAATTGGGGTGCACTTTTACGCACATGGTATAGTCAAGATTTGTGTGTGGGAAATGCTGCATTTAAAATTGTGTGAAAAACAATCCCACTCCCTCTTCAGGGGCCAGGTTCAATAAGAAGGTTCAACCAAGTCTGAGTTGAAACTTGAGCTCTGAGGTGACTAACCCTGAGATAGGATACTAGTTTTCGGGTTCAGGATAGCTGAATTGAGTTAGTTCAGTTGACTCGGAGTAGGCTGACACTGAGTTTAGCGTGTGAACCATGTCTATGAAAATACGTACATGATCAATGAAGCTCCAAAATTACGTCTCACCAAGGCAACCACTGACAAAAAGACGTCCACATACTTCAAAAATAATCTTGTTTCCATTTGTATTAATATTGTTTTTTCTTGTTTTAAGCAAAATGCACTTAATTTAGATTCCAAGGTACTCAATAAGAAATGCATTTTTTACAGCTTGAATGCATGAATAAGGTACTGTATTTAAACATCACTTACACTTTAAAAAGGGGGAGGAGACCAAAATTAACTCTGGGTTTAACAAAGTATACCTGCTCCCAAAAGCTTCATAAGACTAAGAAGTTTGTAAAAACGATCGTACGACTGATCTTAATATTACGGTCTGTTTCCCCAAGCATCTTAACTTAGGTAGCACTTGAAAATCATCGTAGATCTACAAGTGCTCTAGAGTAATCGTAAGATCGTAATCGTAAGAAGACATATTTATGTAGTCACCTGCAGGACAATCAGCAGACTTCACCTTTATGTTTATGCAAGTGCAATGTGATTATAAGATAAGGATTTGATTGTAGTTTATTTTACACTTTATAATTTTATATATATATATATATATATATATATATATATATATATATATATATATATATATATATATATATATATATATATATATATATATATATATATATATATTAATTAGAGGTGGGCATAGATTAATTTTTTTAATAGTGAACTGTGATCTTGAAATTAATCTAGATTAAAATGGCTCATTCGAATTCTGCCGACGGCATTCAGAATATGTGTGTTATACCTTAATAAAATTGAGAAACAGTAAGTCTTTGAGATGGGGTTTATCAAGCTAGATGGTGCATTAGAAATGTACATCTCCGGTTTCCAAAATGCATCAAAAACTGCTTGAAAAAGCTGTAAGCTAATTCCACATTGCACAAGCGGGGACCCGGTGAAGGTTGTACCAGTGGGCCCTGTTTGAAATTGTCTAATTTGTATGTTTGTTTATTTTTTATTTATTTACACAATGTTTAAGGTTTTTTCAAGTTTGTAGGTGTCAAGGTACGGAAACTAAATAATTAAATGTAAAAAAGCACTGGATAGTCTTCAATGTAAAAATGAAATATACAATCAAACCTACATTTATTCAGACACCTTCAACATTTCTCACATTATTAGAGTTTTGCTATATATATCAAAAAATATATCTGGTGTCTGAATAATTTTTGGTTTGACTGTTAAAACTACAAAGTAGTCAAGAGCAGTGAGTGATTTTCATTTTCATTTTCTTGGATTAACATTACAGCAGCCAGTAGCTAAATTAGGCGTGGTCACTTTAAGAGATGATGAACGCATACAATATAAAATACATCCCATTTTTTCCCTCAAATGTTAACTTTGACTTAAGAAATAACTGACAGTTTTTTTGAGCATAATTTCCAAGGTGGATATTTTGACATATTTCGTATGTATTTGTCGGCACTAGAGCAAAAATAAGCAAATTCAATGTTCAATTGTTTTGATCAAAACACTTGAAAACACTTATTTTTAGCTTCTCGAGACGCCTTTCTCTGCGCGAGCCCTGAACACCAGAACACCGCGAGTACTGAATTGAGCTCTTTCACATCTTGTTGTTTGTTTCAAACTGCGATTTGTATTTGTTCGTTCCGGTGCAGGAGGGACTTTGAGGAGAACTTCGCAGAAGAGAGCTCGGTTCAGTGTTGCTGTCCGTTAGGCTGGCCTCAGCCAGTCGGTTATATAAAATATCAAGGTGAAACTCATCAAGGCTTGCTTAGTATAGACCCAGCTCCCAACCCAACTTTGAGAATAGATTAACGGCGATATTTTTTTTCATCTCCCGATAAGAGTCTCGCGTTAACGCAGCACGTTAACGGCGATAACGGCCCACCACTAATATATATAAATAGAAGTAATGTAGGAAATATGCTTTAAGACTGTGGGGAAAATCTGTTAAAGACTTGCTTACGTGCACGAATACCAGCCATGTAATGGACCTGAAAATAACGTCTCTCTCTCTCTCTCTCTCTCTGTGCGTGTGTTCAGTGTGCATGCGTCAGGTGAGTGTGGAGCGAGGACGGAGAGTGTTTGATTGAAATGTGAGGTACGAGTAATTGAATTGCTTTTTTCCTTCTTTTCTATCTTTGTTAAATTTGTTAATATTTGCGCTGTGTCTGTAGGTAATAGTTGTAAGAAGGAAGTTGTTGTTTAAAGGAATTTTATTCACAGTCTATGTACGGCGGTATGGCGGCTCCAAGTGCGGGGAGTTTAGATTTTCTTACGAGGCATCATGGAATAAAAGTGGATACTACCGTGAGCGTAGAACAATGCACTTTAGCGGTAGGGGCAGTAGTTGGTAGTGAAACCGTTCTATCAGCGTCTAGGATGAATAATGCCATCGTTTTGTTTGTTAGGACGGTTGAGTTAGCAAACTTGCTAACAGTGGTATTGAGATTGATGGCATTTTTATTTTAGTGCTACTTCTTTTTATTCCCTTCAAAGAAGGTGACATTATCTAATGTGTCGCCTTTTATCAAGAATGAGACTTTAGCAGGAATGATTTCTAGGTATAGAAAATTGATTTCTCCCTTAAAGATGATTCTGATCAGTAGCAAGTCCCCTCAGTTAAAACATGTTATGTCTTTCAGACGTTTTACATATATGGTTCTGAAGGACAATGTTGATGAACTTGACTTGACTCATAATTTCCGTCTATAGTTATGTCATTTATGCCACGACAAATGTAATTATATGTTTCGTCTGTGGGAAAAATGGTCATCTTATCCGTGCATGTCCAAAGAAAGGAAATGATAGAAATGAATTGTTTGTTTTTTCACTCGGAATGTGCAGAATGATGTTACAGCTGAGGTGCCAGGTCCAAATAAGGCATCTGAAAATGTGCAGAATGACAGCAGGTGCTGCTGAGATGCCAAGTACGAGTAAGGCGCTTGTGGAAGATTTGGTAGAAATTACAGAAGAAACGGAAAAAGATGACATTGCTGCAAATGAGAATGAAGAGGATAGAAGCTCTTCTGAAGTGGAACAAGTAGCAGAAGAATAATTAGGGGAGTCAGATAATAGTAATGGTGAAAATGAGGAAATGGTATTAGAGGAAGAAAATTCTAAAGTTGAGGTTCCAGTGTTGAATGATGATGGATTTTCCTTTAAAACTCCACAAAAAAGGAAGTTGGTAGAATGTCAAAAACAAGTTAAAATAAAAGAATGTTTTGGTCTAAGTCAGACGGACACTGATAGTGAAAGCGACATTTCAGAGTGCAGCTTGAGTTGCTGGGTTTGACTACACAAGGTACTATAATTAATCCTGTAATACTAATCCTGTAGATATCCGGAAAAGAGTTGTACAGTTCTATAAGAACTTGTATAAAAGTGGTATAACGGTTGAATTTTATAAAGCCCTTTGGTCCGACGTAGGCCCAGAATTAGTAGCAGTAAAAAAAAAAAAGAAAAAAAACAGGAACTCTTGCCACAGAGCTGCCGCAGGGCAGTTATAACGTTGTTACCAAAAAAAAGGAGATCTTAATGAAATTGGCAACTGGAGGCCTGTACGCTTGTTGTGTAACGACTATAAACTACTTTCTAAAACCCTTGCAATTAGATTGGGTAAGGTTATGGAACATGTGATTCATCCCGATCAATCTTATTGTGTACCAGGTAGGAGAATTACTGACAATATTTCTTTTATTAGAGACGTTTTCGATAGTGGTAAATATTTTGATTTAGATTTTGGGCTAATATCGATTGACCAAGAGAAGGCCTTTGATAGAATCGAGCATTCATATCTGTGAAGTGTTTTGAAAGCCTTTGGATTAGATTCTGGTTTTATTTCAATGATAAAAACCTTATATAGTGAACTTGAGAGTGTTTTACATTTAAATGGTGACTTATGCTCTCCTTTTAGAGTGTACAGGGGTGTCAGACAAGGTTGTGCATTGTCAGGAATGTTATATCCCTTGGCATTAGAACCCTTTTAAATAAAATGAGATCTGATGTGTGTGGAGTACATATACCTAACGTCACAATTTCAAGTTATCAGCCTATGCTGACGATGTGATTGTTTTAATCAGTGGAAATAGCGATGTCAATGTATTGCTAAAGATTTTAGAAGCTCTTTCTTCTATCAAGGTAAACTGGCCAAAAAAAGTGAAGCCATTTTAATTGGAAAATGGTCAAAAGGGGAACCAAGGCTTCCTAGTGGTCTGAAGTGTAATAGGGATGGTTTTAAATATTTAGGAGTGTTTTTAGGAAATTAGAATTTTGTAAAAAAGAATTTTGAAGGGATTGTTGAGAAAATTAAAAGGAAGACTGGATAAGTGGAAATTTTTACTTCCTAAAATGTCCTGTAAGGGTTGTGTCTTGATTGTTAATAATTTAGTAGCGTCTGCACTGTGGCACCGTTTAGCCTATATAGATCCACCAGCTGATGTATTAGTAAAACTCCAGTCAATCTTAATTTACTTTTTCTTGGATAAGTTGCACTAGGTAAAAAAAAAGTGCCTTGTACCTGTCAAAAGAAGAAGGAGGACTTGGACTAATAAATTTGCAGAGCAGCTTCTTTTCGTCTTCAGTATATACAAAGACTTTTATTATTTCCTGTGGAGTCAAGTTGGCTGAGTGTTGCCTGTGCAATTCTCCAGAACATTGAAGATTTAGGACTGGAAAAAGCTTTGTTTGGGCTGGATCATCAAAGACCATCTTAGTGATTCTACAGTTTTTTTTTTTTAGTTTTTTTTTATTTTTTTTATTGTAATTAGTTTAAAGTCTGTTCTCTGTTCAGGATCAATAGAGGGAACAATGTTTCTCCTATTTTCTGGTTACTACAAGAACCTTTAGTCTGCAGCTCTCGATTGTATCTGTCACATGAAACATCATTTGCTATACCGGAAAGAACTTTGAAGACTGCCCAGGTGACAACAGTTGTCCAGTTGTATGAAATAGCAGGACCTGATTTAAAAAATGTGACTGCAACTGCTGAACTTTTGAGACTCAGATCAGTGAGAGATGTGCAAAAGACTCTTGATATTTGGAGCTTGTCTCTTACTGGAGAGGAAAAAGGACTGTTGGATCTGTATTAAAAGGGGTCTATTAATCGTAAAGACCCTTTCCCGGAATTAAGTATACAGTATGTCCAAGGATGGGAGAATGTAATGGTATGCTGTTAAGACTGTGATGATTTAATAATTGTGGAATTTCTTTTTTTTTTTTTTTTTTTTTTTTTTTTTTTTTTTCAGAAATTGCATCTGGTAAATGTTTTTTTGTTTATTTGGCAAAATAATAAGCCATGAGAGATAGTTAAATTATTTCATTATTATTTTCATCAATTATTTTCAACATTTGATTTTTTTTTTTTTTTTTTTTTTTTTTAGATACTCAAGTTGATTTAACATTTACAACGTAAAAAGATTGTTGTGACCACCTCATAATTAATCTTGGGACAGTCTGGGCAATGGAGGATCCATTTGTTGTATCCTTCATAACCCAGGAAATAAAAGACACATGTCAAGGCTGCATTTAATGGAATTTTTGACATGTGAAACCCTTTCTCAACCCACTGTGATGTATTCAGTAAAGCATGTAACTCCTGAATTGGGATACAAAGGTGGGATGTTAAGCACCATACCAATGTAAAAATCAAAGATTCTATGTTTGAGCACTGAAGGACAGGTAAACAACGCTTACCAAGAACAAGGTGAACATATTTCTGAAAATAATCTTTTAATATTTTGAATATTATTTTAGATGCTGATCTTACAATTATTAATTTCAATTTTAAAAAATAATTGACAGTTGTGGTAGCTGAGAAGATTTTATTTTTAAAGAATCTATATCTTATAAAGTTTTTTAATGGTGATAATTCAGGAAATGACTAAGTGATGCTGCACATCAGTAAAATAACAGCGAAACATCTGAAGAGAAAAACAACTGTAAAATATCCTGACAGTTGGACAGGTAGAAAGATGTATGAGAAGTATGCATCTACATAAAATTTCTAAAACTTTGAGAAAATAATGATAATAATATAGCATTTTGCATTTCTACCCTTGACAAATCTGTAATATTTTAACATCAAATTGTTTAATTTTAACATCAATGACTGTTTGTTAGTTTTCTTGTGGTTTGAAGTGAATGCAATGGGAAAATAGGGCTGAGCTTTTTAATAACTAGATTTAATGTTATACATGAATTGAGAAGAGCATTGAAATCTGGTTAATAATTGAACGTTTTTTAATAATTAATTACAACTAGAGAGCTCAAATAGAAGCTTCTTTGTCTACATTATAGATACTTTAATCAATTTGTGTTGCTTTGGCTGAATTCCAAATACTGTTTTGGACTGATTATTACAAAATAATCAGTCCAAAACAGTATTTGGTATTCATCCAAAGCAACACAAATCGATTAAAGTATCTATAATGTAGACAAAGAAGCTTCTATCATACCATTTACATTCATACCATGAAACTAGTACACTCAAACTTTCAATAAATATAGTTATTTTTATTATTAAAAAGATAAAAAAAAAAAAAAAAAAAAAAACATTTTACCCATATCAAGGCTTAGTAATACCTGTGCTTAAAAAAAAAAAAAAATGTCTTTTGAGTCTCAAAAGTAATTCCATCTAATGACTTCTAATTTATGTACAAGGAGAACGGATCCTCACCACAGACAGGAAGTTTGGAAGCTGAAAAAATAAATAAATAAGTTGTAACAGTGATTCACTCGCTCACGTAGATTCACATCTCCTATTTATTTTTAAATCGTACATCATCTTCCTTTGGCCTCCTCTGGATTGTCATGAGCCGTCATCAATGCCACTGAACCTTGAACCAGTCTGCAGATAAGGGATTTCAGTCTACTGCACAACACCCTCGGACTGCAAATGAAGGCTGACGAGACTTACAGGCTTGTGTGTCAAATACTCATCAGTAAACATGACATGTCTTTTCTTTGAAAAGGCCATCAGCTCTGCTTTAGATAAAGAGGTAAGAGAGAGGGTTTTTAAAACATTAGACTATTCAGTGCCATCCCAATGCTTCCTGCTAAAATCTGGAGTTAATAAAACGTGCAAATATGAATGGAACACATGCAACTGAGTGAATAGCAAAGATACTTTTATAGTAAGAACTTCAGTTAGGTCTCCCTGCATACTGATCAAATCTCAAAATTCAAACTAGCCACACATTTTCATTTACAAATGGAAATCTATGCCAGCAATCTCAAAAATAATCGACTGTGATTGGTCCATCTGGTCAATCACTATCAGCATAATATGTTATTTACCTTCCTATTTGATGATAGGAAAGATGCAATTCCTGCTGATATTTCTTCTGTCAATGTCATGTCACAATCTCCTGCCCCTGGAAGGAAGGATGAACATTAAAAGGAAAATAAGAGATGAAGGATGGATGGATGGATGGATGGATGGATGGACGGATGAAAAAATGGATAAGGGATGGATGGATAGAAAAAAAAGAAGAGAAAGGAAGCAAGGCTAAGAGGAAATAGGGAAAATGAAAGGATAAATGAAATAGAAACAAAGAAAACAAGGAAAGAAATGTTAATGGAAGGATGGATGCAACCGAAAACAAATGAAACAAGAATGGAGGGATGGATGGATGGATGGATGGATGGATGGATAAAGAAAACTGAGAGGAAAGGTGGGTGAATGGATGGATAGAAAAAACAAAGGAAGAAAGGATTGAAGGATTAATGGATGAGTGGGTGGGTGTATGGATGGAAGGATGGATGGAACAAAAATAAGCAAGGAAATCAGGATAGGTGTATGGTTGGATGAATGGATAGATGGAACAAAACCAAAGGAAGGAAGAAAGGAAGAATCAATGGATGGATGGAAAGACAGAAGAAGGGATGGATGGAACAAGAAAACAAATGAAGGAAAAAAGGCAGGGAGAAAAGAATGATTGATAGCTGAAATGTAATGAAGAAGAGACGTATGGGGAAAAACAGGAAAGAAGAATGGAAATAAAAAAAAAAAAAAGAAATGAAGGAAAGAAGCATGGATGAAAGAAAGAAAGAAACTGAATGTTTCTCCAGTCACAAAAGTACTTTGTAAGAGTGATGCATCTGTCTAAAGGGTTCATGAACGTCAGTGACTTCATCAAAGCTTGCAGCATCTGCTTCTAGAATATTCACATACACACTCATTCCTGGATTGCCGCATACTGCGTGGACATTTTTTTTCTGGGTGTTTACCTTCAACCAATTTCCTCCAGAAGATAACTCCACATATTAATGATGTGTTCCTGCTACCCTTACCACTGGCATCAAGTGAACCCATGTGTGCGCAGCTGCCTGTGGGTATGTAGTCACTCTGAGCTGTCATGACATGCACCCCTCTGTACACTTCACGTGTCAAAGTCCTTCCAGCACCAGACACATTCCTCACTTAGCCATATCAACTGTAATATTCCTCCTGAGCGGAAGACACCAGCAAAAAAAAATAATATAATGATAACGACAGGTTTTAAAAATGTCCTATTAAAGGAAAAGTTCAGAAAATATTACTTTTTAACAGGATAAAGCAATATTATGGATATAGACTTTTATTTTAGCCAGAAGAAAAAGTTTGAAGTTAAAAATGGCATATATATATATATATATATATATATATATATATATATATATATATATATATATATTAGCATTATTATTATAGAAAAACATAGCTTTTCACTTCACAAGATGTTCACTGATGGACTAGAGTCATATAGACTACTTGTGGATTACTGTGATTTATTTATCAGCTGTTTGGACTCTCATTCTGACGGCACCCATTCACTGCAGAGGATCTACTGGTGAGCAAGTGATGTAATTCCATATCACTCCAAATCTTATCCAATGAAGAAACGTATTCGTCTAAGTCTTGGATGGCCTGAGGGTGAATAATTAATTGTTTAATTTATTTATTTATTGTTGTTTTGGTAAATTTCAACTTCTGGGTGAACTATTCCTTTAAACCTGTTTGTTCACATAACCATCAACCAAACAAAATATACTGAAATATTGCTGTTTACCCTCACAAATAACTTGCCTTCGGTCATGTTTTGTAAAATTACTTGTTCCCATTTTCTTTATGATGTTAAGTGAGTAAATGGTTTTCTTTTTATTTTGACATTTATACATGCAGGTCTTCCACAAGTTAACACTCAGTACTAGAACCCTTCAGGTTGCTCATTTTTTTTCCACTTCTTTGTGACCTTTCTATGCTCCAGCATGCCTCAACAACAATCTGCTTTTATTGAACTCAATACTGCCTTCCTCCAGAAGCACTGGAGAAAGGGAGAGTAAACCAGAACAAACAGGGCATCAATATTTAATCATAAAGAGACTCAATAACTGGTGCAATATTTTTAGATCAAGAAAACTTTGGTGCGATCATGACAAACGGATAACCTAATAGAATGTTTTACTTGAGGAATTAATTAACCTTAACACTTTATAATATTAAATTCTTATCCAAACTAGACTGCATGCTGAACTTTATAGAGTAAATAGCAATCTTCAAACAGACGAATATGAGGAAAATACCTCTAATGAGTGCATAATTTAAATATTAATGAGTCAGTTTTATTTTAAATGCACACTCCATTACATATTTGTGCTTTTCATCAAATGTAGCAAAATTGACAATGACTGTGGCACTTTTTATTGAGATATGAAGGCATTATTATTTTATTTTGGATGCAGGTTATTTATTTTTATGTTCTGCAGTTTCTCAAAAAGACTTTCAGGTCTAAGCTTATGGTTACAGGAAAAAAACAACTGCAAGTCTGAAGTGTCTTGGTGACTATGGTGACCCTCCAATTTATGCTCTGCATTTAACCCATCAAAGTGCACATACACACATTAGTGAACACATACCTGGAGCAGCAGCCACATTGCTGCGTCTCCCAGGGAGCAGTTGAGGGTTTGTAGCCTTACAAACCTCAGTCCCGGTTTTGAGGGTGGAAGAAAGCGCTGGTTTGTTTGTAATAGCAAAGTGATTTTGTTTCGTTTTTAATGATTATTAGTAGTAGTAGTAGTAGTAGTAGTATTAGTATCATTATTATTAAGTTAAATAAGAAAAAAGTTTCTGAGCATTTTTTAAGTAAGGTCCAAGCGGCCAATGGCATACAGTGAGTCTACTGTATGTTTGATCAATGTAACCTTCTCAAATCATCATGACTTGCCTAAAAAAATCTATAGATATAAAACAGTTCAAGCATATGACAATGTTTCAAAATTTAACCTAGATAAATGTGCGCTATATCAAATAGTTTGTGACGCTTGAGACGCTTTGCAGGACATGGAGGGGCCAGGGAGATCACTTGCATTTTGTTCAGTGGATACGTTGTACATTTTTGCTCATAAAGGTAAGAGTCATCATTTGTAAATAAAAAGGGTCTACTTTTATTTGTGTGCATTTACAATATAAATAGAACGTTCTGCTCCCAGCATTTCTGGTGAAAGTACACCAGGACGGGGTTCGGGTGTTATTAGTAGCCCCATTCTGGCCATAGCATCCCGTCTCTCAACTGAGGTTGTTGAGACCCTCCTCCAATCCAGAGCTCCCTCAACGAGGAAACTGAACGCCGTGAGATGGAAACTGTTCACCTTCTGGTGTAGTCAATGCCAGCTTGACCCAGCTAACTACCTAATTGGTACAGTACAGTTTTTACAAGCCAGGTTCTCTGCAGGGTTGACCCATTTCACCTTAAAAGTTCCCGTGGCGGCCATTGTGGCCTACCATGTCCCCCTCAGTGGCCAGTCAGTGGGCAGAGCCCTATTGACACGTTTCCTCTGCGGTGTGCTGAGGCTGAGGCCTCCAGTATGGTCCAGTGTTCCCACCTGGGACTTGGTTGTGGTGTTGTGGATACAGGAGATATCATATCATCATCTGACTATAAAGACTAACTTCTGGTTGGCGATTACTTCTCTAAAGAGAGTTGGAGACCTTCAGGCCCTCTCAGTGGCCCCTACTCATCTTGACTTTGTGCCTGGCATGGATAAAGCATTTTTATACCCTCAGGTGAGTTATGTTCCGAAGGTTCCCTCTGTCGCACAGCAACCAATAGTGCTGAAGGCTTTCTGTCCTCCTCCCTTCCGGGAGCCTGACCAGAAGAATCTTAATTGTATGTGTCCAACTTCGAGCGCTGGACACATATGTCCACAGAGATTCCCTGTGGAGAAGGACAGACCAACTGCTCATGTGCCATGGCCTCCCTAAAAGGGGTCTCCCTGCAGCTAAGAAGCAGACCCTGAGCCGGTGGATAGTTGAGGTATTTAATTAATTTATAATTAAATTATATGTATTATTCAATTAAATTATTAGATTTATTTTACATTTATTAAATTAAATTAAATTATTTTTAATTAAATTAAATTGTTTTTAATGTATAAATTGGACTGATAATGAAGAAATGTCAACTCTGAAGCATGAGAAAAAAATTACACAAAACTGGGACAGTTTGTGAACTTGATCTAGAGTCCTGCACGGGTCCATTTTTGGAGACCTGCGCCCACCCGAACCGCGAAGTTCAGCACCAGATCCGACCCGTCACCCGTGATAATATAAAAATTTAATCTGCACCCGCCCAGACCCGTTAATATTTGGCACCTTTACCCGATCCGCGCCTGCGATAAATCACACACTCTAAAATCATTACAATTAAAGTGCTTTATTTTGTTTCTCACACCTCTCTCAACATCGCGACAGTGTCATTAATGTGCTAATGAAACAAAAGTGTGCTTTGTTTTGCGCCATTCAAGTAGCCTACCACTGGCACCTAAATAGGCTATGGAACCTGATAACTATACCCAAATAGACCTATTAATGAAAAAAAAAAAAAAACAAGAAAAAGAAAAAAAAATAATACATTCTGAGCCTGTCGCTCACAAACTATGCATTTACTTTCCCTTAAGGTTACTGTGCAGGACCCGTTGCAGGACTCTAACTTTAACTTGAAATACTGAAATGGTTAAAGTTAATTGACCAGGTTAAAATAGTACTCTTTAATTTATTTATTTATTTATTTTTTTTACTTATTTTTTATTTTTTTTTTATTTCTCTGTCAGTACTGTCTTTTTGTTTGTCATTTCTAAAAGAACTTATTAGTCTGTGCTATGAATATAGCATAAATAATCACCTTCGACCAGTGGCACCAGTATGGTTTCTGGACCCCCTAAACAGCATACAGTACTGACACTGCGATCAACCCAATCCCCCCACCCCCCACAATATAGGCGGTTTTGAAATAACTAGCATGCTGAAAGCTACGAAATGTGTACAACTGGTGTAAATGAAGACTCATAACTTTGCATCTAGCTCTCCACCAAGTGCATCTTCTACATATCTCACAATCCTCTGTAGATAAGCAATGCTGGATGTTGAAGTTCTCTGACAGGTGCTTATTTACAAACCAATACCATTATAAACACCATCACAAGGGCTGCACCGCCACTGTTGTGACAAGCCGTGGCAAATATAACATGACATGACACTCTGGATGTGATAACATGACATTCCCCTTCTGTTCCCAGCGAAATCACCTGATGTGTGGTCGATAATGAGGGAATGTCTACGCCACACAGTGTCATGTGCAGAACAATCAATTGTCAGGATCTCCAATGTTTGTCAAAATCATTCCTCATAATTCACAGCAGCTAATTGCATCTCCTCGCAAGTTCTGTGTTCAAAATATCTGACTCAAACCACCAGCCCAGGTGTATGCACTGTAAGAAATATAGATTAAATTACAGATCATTTAAATCACACAAGTGAGTTACATTTAAATCAAATAAACACATGGGTTTGTGTCATGATTCACCATCACAGAGAGAGAAGTCAAGCTTTCATGAGTTCTTCCCAGTAGCACCAAGCTCTTGAGTCTTGCATCCATTGTACTTCATATATCAAACTACATCTCAAAGAGAAAACATAATGGCTGCTACTGACACATCTGTCATATCCGTCATTATGTTCACCAAATGTAGGAACTGCCACCACCAGCAAAGCAATTGTTTGTTTTGGAAGAATAAATGTTTTGGGAGCATTTTGGGAGAATGTTTTAGGAATTACAAAGAGGGAATAGTGGATAGAGAGGCATATTTTCTGATGCAATACTGATTTGATTCTCCCTCCTATTGCTGTTAGTTCCTTTTTAACTTTGCAAATCAGAGCACAAACTATGCAGTTCATTTAACAATCAACACAACCAAAAAAATCAAGCTTTTCAAAAACATAATGTAATGTGTGTTCTATGATTCTGATTCACCTAAAAAGATCAAGAAGAGTAGACTGTTTGTGAATTAGACTAAACTTGTTGCATTGTATGATTTTGATTCACTTAAAAAGAACCAGTTCATAAGAGTTATGTATTAGTGAATCGGATTAATGTGTTGTGCCATATGATTTTGATTTGTTCAAAAAGAACCGGTGTGTAACAGTCAATTGTCTGTAAATCAGACTACACATGTTGTGCTATTTGATTCTAATTCTCTTAAAAAGCACCAGTTCATAAGAGTCATGTTTGGGTATCAGACATTTGTTGTGCTTTATGATCCTATTTCACATCATAAGCATCAGTTCAAAATAATAATTTGTTTAAATAACAAACGGTGTTAAAAACACTAGATTAAAAGATTGCTCTTGTTTACACACACACACACACACACATACATACATACATACATACATACATATACATATATATATATATATATATATGTATATTATTTATTAGGTAGCACTTTATTTTACAGTCCTGTTCCTCATGCACATACTATGTACTTATAGTAATTACAATAACCATGTAATAATTAGGTAAGAACTCTAAACCTAACCCTATCCCATGTAGTTACCTTGTGTTACCAGAACTTTCTTAGATAAATACACTGTAAGTACACTATAAGTTAATGTTAGTACACCTACTGTAAAATAAAGTGCAACCATTTATTATATAGAAAATTCCTGAAGAAAACAAATCCTATAAAAATTCCTAAAAAAAGCAGAAAATTCATACTATACTCCGTCCAATAGCGTGGCAGCTTCTTTTAATTACAGCGGTAAGACTTGGGTATTTCTCTCTAGGGTATGTGTGCTTTAACTGCTGGATTTGACACAGAGTAGCTAGCTTTCAGCAAAAACAGAGAATGTCTATTTGAACCAGGATCTGTCTGCGAATTAAACAGGAGGAAGATGGAGGACAATGCCTGGCACGCTCTCAAACTCTCAGTGGGGACCCCACACTTGTCGGAGAGAGCTGCCGTCTCCCACTGCACCTTGACGTGGGCTGAAATATTGGTTTCCACATTAGCGGCTAATAAGGAGCAGCAGCACTAGCGATGCACCCTACTTGTGTCTTTCATGTGTCCAATTACAGACAGATCCCCCCAAAATCATCTTCACCTCTTCCTGTCTTTAATTACCTCTTCATCACTCCACTTTTTCCCATATGTCAGACTCAGATACACCAGCCCTCATTCACTGCTTTCACCATCGCTGAGATGATGTCTTTAATAAAGAATAACAATGCTTACAACAACGTCAACCCATGGATGTGTCTGGAGGCTTTTGGCTTAATGCGTGACATGCCTTTGTCAAAGCCGCACAAACATATTTAAGCACAGTAGCAGGAATATGTCAAGAGAGAAAAGTTATATAGATGAAATCCTAATTGTATAGATGCATACGGTATTTCAAGAGAACAAACGTAGAGGTCTGACAGCTATGAAAGACAATTCAGGTGATTTATGGATTATGCAGATTTTGATTTTGATGAGATAGGCCGAGAAAGCCTTCCTCGTAAGCAGATGTGGGAATATCAAGTAGATCCAAATCTTGAAATGATCAAAAACTCTCTCTTCAGCACTTCAGATTACTGTACTATGACACCAAAATATGGATGGCCTACAAAATCAAATATCACATCAACACACAGTTGCTGTCAGTGTTGGACAGTAGCTAATTAAAGGTAACTAAACTACATATTTCACAATAGTTTAGCTGTACAAACTACAAACTAGCTTTTTTCTTCTTCTTTTTTTAAGAAACAGGTAACATTTTCCCTCAAGTAGTGGAGAAAATAAAACTTGACTGAATGAGAGCTAAATATGCTTTCCTAAAAAGTCTTCTCTGTCATGTAGTGTTAAAAAGTCTGATTCATACTCGCTAATCAGCTTGTTTATAGAGTTCATGAAAATTAACAGATTCAATGTCCACAATAACAACTATTATATACATTGAATATATTGAAGAATATAGAGGAAACTGTCATATGAGTTACACTGCTAATTTATGAAGGAAGAAATATATAAAAGAATGACCCCACTTCTAAATAAAAAATAAATAAATCTTAAGTATGTTTTATTTCAGTTTTCTAGTTTTAAGCTTAAACTTTATTTCTAACATCCAGATCTATCAATCTATCAAGTATTAATATCGCATGTAATGTCACTTTCAATGTCAAAAAGCATCTAGTTTCAAGGATGTAGATACATTTTTTTTTTCCTGGAAAAAAAGCAATCTCAGTAGTGATTAAAGGGTTGGTTCACCAAAATTAAATTCTTTCATCATTTGCTCCATTCCAAAATTGTATGACTTGCATCCTTCTGTGGAACACAAAAGTAGATGTTTAGATGAATGTCTCAGGCTTCATACAATGGTCACCAAAATATTTGGATACCAATATGCTTCACAATATCTTCTTTTGTGTTGGAAAAAACAAAGTCATACTGTCAGGATTAAGTACTTAAGTATTAAGGTTTCTTCCTCATGTTCATTGTGTTCATTTGATTCCAGGTGTGTCTCGTTCCTCCCCAAATTATCCTGTCTTTAAAAACCCTAGTCCTTTCAGTTTTTGTTTGTTGGGTCTACTTGTTGAATGTCTCTCCCTGGTTTCCTGTCTCCACTTTGGATTATTAAAGATTTATTCGTGTTATCTCCAGCATTACCTCGTTCCCTTCTAGAGGGAGATTGAGACAGAAGACCTGACCAAAGAACAGTAACCTCTGTGTGTTTCCCCTCTATTTTATTTAAAAAGTATTTTTCTTTCCGTAGTGTCCCCGTTGTTATGGATCCCTTCCTCAGCCCGGAATTCCTCCTCAAAATTTACTTAAGGGTAATACCAAACTGTTTCTGGCTGTGGCCCATCTTACCACCTATCTGGCCACTGCATGTTCTATGACGCCAGCCTCAAAACTGTGTGCAGAGTGCCGTCGTCCAAAGATACTTGCGAGAAATGGATCTCCGTTCCTCGCTGGTTCCCAGGAGTTGATCGCCAGTGCCAATCCCATCCCAGAGACCAGCCCACCATCTCCCCGACGTGAGGAGCGCATGTCTGAGCCCACCACTGATGGAGAGCCAGAGCCCACTGCGACCAATGAGCCATCACTAAAGAGAACGACAGAGCTGAGGATCCAGAGGTCGTGACGTCAGTCAAGGTGTGTGAGCCAACGAGAAAGCCATGGACAGTGTGAGCGTGGAGAGGAGCTCCGCCCACTGCACCACGACTGAGGGTGAACTGAGTATGGTGGGGCGTAAGGGCCAAAACAAGAAGGGGATCTCATAGACTGGCAGTCTGATCTGGATATCGATCTGCCCTTTCTCCGTCATCTCCGCTGGTACCATCCAGCCCTCTGTCGTGCATGGTTACCCCTGCCAGCCCTAAGGTGGCTTCTGATCCTCCAGTGCCCACTTCTCAAAAATGCCAGCCCTCCCACCCACTCCCGAGGCCAGAAACCTCCCACCCACACAACCGAGGCCAGAAAAACGCAGGGTTTCCACAGTTGAGGCTGAAGCTTCGCTGTGTGTCACTAAAACTCCTCTGCCAATTATCCTGCCTTTTAAAAGCCCTAGTCCTTTCAGTTCTTGCTTGTCTGGTCTACTTATTGGATGTCTCCCTGGTTTCCTGTCTCCACTTGGATTATCAAAGACTCATTCATGATATCTCCAGTGTTTCCTCATTCCCTCCTAGAGGGAGATTTTGGCAAATACAGGCTTGGAACAACATGAGGATCAGTAAACGAAATAGAACAAAAACAAAATATAAGGGTGCTGAGCTGATGAATTACATGATTTTAATTCTACATTAACTTCTTCCTGGAAGAAGTAAACAGTGTGGCGTTAACATTCATGCATGGGCCTATCCTTGAAAATAGTCGGTTATGTCTTAAATAACTTTAACAGTTGAGAACGAAATCAAATGTGTCTCAATATATTAGATCCCTATATTGTGTTTAAATTGACAATGCCTATTTTAGCAGCTGCTGTCAGTGTCCTTAATGTTAATAAAAAATTTTTTTTAAATTATATATATATTTACATAATTCATTTAAAAAGAGAACATCACTTAGTGCTATTGACTTGCAACTTAACTGAACTTTAACAATGGTTAATTTATGTTAAATTTATACAGTGAAGAATATGCAATGTTATTTTACATTTGGTTATTCGATTTTTGTACTTGAACAACTACAAATTTAAAAAAACCCAAAGCATATTTATTTTGTATCTTTGTTCTATTATTTATTTGTGCTTTTGCTTGTAATTTCTTAATTTGTTTTTATCTACTGGCTGTTCATGTGTCTTTAATAATGACTCAACATTGTTAGGTTTTGAGAACTGTACTGAGAAATTTAACTGGTATCAAAATTTTGGAGTCATATAAACTTATTTATTAAATCAAAGGTAGCATGGGTCAAAAACAATGATAATAAGAACACATCTGAACTACTGGCCTGACTGTCCTTAGCATTGAGCCCTGTTTGTATTCATACCCCCTTTAAAACTCTTCATGGTGCCCCTAGTCAGAGCAAAAAGACCATATAATGTTATGAACATGCCCTGCATGTCCTTGGAAGTGTTTGTTAAATTATACAGTTTCCATCCTGTTTTATCGTGACACAATTGCTTTATGTAAAGTCAAAGGCTATTCAACAACCCTGTCTTGTTCTGGTGAAAATATCATGTCTTTCAATCACCCTATCGGCTGTAAGCTGTGATGAAGGATTGACCTTTTCCTGTTCTTTACCTTCGTTTTGATCAGGTTTCTGCTGAAATTAAGCTGATGGTGTGATTGAGACACACAATGCCAGAATGAGGGATCTGGACAACTCTGAGAAATGGAAATTGACAAGGCAGCCAGAAATGAAAATGATATATTTGGTTAGAGGACAGAGCAGACAAAAGAGAGACCTAAACATTGTAAATTTTGTATTATTTATACTTCAGATAAAATGAAGTGTGTAATTTTCTGGATGTTAAATTACTTAAATTACTCCTATCACAGTTTAATATGTAGAGAAAACTATTAATAAGCAATTTAATGTGTTGATTCCCCTGCAAAGTGTAAATAACGTGGCTGTATGGTGTTATGAAAATATTGCTGTTTTTTTTTTTTTTTTTTTAAAGAACCCTGACCAGTTCAGCATAGCAACATTGGCTCAAAAACTGTACTTATTTTTTATTATTATTATCATTTTTATTTATTTGGTCTGGTGACACCAATGGTGCAAAACATAAAAAAATGAAATAAAATAAAAATAAAATACGGTAAAAAAAAAAAAAAAAAAAACACTAAAATTAAAACTTGGTAATATATGAAAAATGAATAAACATAAATAAATAGTTATTTGGTTTTTCAAATTATATATTTTACACAAAAGAATAGTTCACCCACATAATGAAGATTTGCCGAAAATGTATTCACCCTCAGGTCATCCAAGATATATATATATATATATATATATTTATTTATTTATATATTTATTTTTATTTTTTATTTTTTTCAGAACATACTTGAAACATTTAACATTCCAAACCCGCTAGGGAAGTCGTGGCCTAATGGTTAGAGAGTCAGACTCCCAATCAAAAGGACCAATCACTTTCACTTTTAACTTTTTTCAAGTAATCCACAGACTCCAGTCAGTTAATTAACATGTTGTGAAGTGAAAAGTCTGTCTGTTTATGAGAAAAATAAATCTGTCATTAAATCCTCTATTAATAATACTGAATTCTCCAGTGAAGAAGTTGTCATCTCTGAACTGGGAGAGAAAAATGCACAGAACAAGCTCTGTTTACAAGTGAAAACAGTCCAAAACAGTTCTAAACAAAATGCCGTTGGATTTTGATTTGCAGATAACAGGGCACTGACTGTTAAACTTGAGGAAACATCACTAAATTATGGACTAGTATTTTGTATTTTTACCTGAAATTATGGTTTAAAGTTATTGTATTGTTGGTTTGGGATAATTGAGGATATCCTGTAAATTGAAGAAATTAATTATACTTATACATGAAAAAATGCTTTTAAAGGGTTAGTTCACCCAAAAATTAAAATTATGTCATTAATAACTCACCCTTATGCTGTTCCAAACATGTAAGACCTGCTTTTATCTTCGGAACACAGTTTAAGATATTTTAGATTTAGTCCAAGAGCTCTCAGTCCCTCCATTGAAACCAGTCAGTCTATTGTTCGTTATCTGGCTCGGCTCGGTGTTCATCTTCACAGCAGTTCAGTCAGTGTACTGTTTGAGTGCATGCATTACTCCGGGATATTGGTTTGTTTGAACTCAGAGGGAGTGTCAGCCACATTAAAAAAAGTTAACATCTTAAGTCATTTGTGGATTAATGCGTTTTAGAGATGCAAACCGTTTTAAACGATTCAGTTCGATTTGGTGAACTGAATGATTCATTCGCGAACCGGATATCCAGACTGCTTTGATTTGAACTCTCTCTCACAACAGACACGGAAGAGAAAACAATGCTGAATAAAGTCGTCGTTTTTGCTTTTTTTGGACAAAAATGTATTTTCGATGCTTCAAAAAATTCCAACGGACCCTCTGATGTCACATGGACTACTTTGATGATGTTTTTCTTACCTTTCTGGACATGGACAGTATACCGTACACACAGCTTCAATGGAGGGACTGAGAGCTCTCAGACTAAATCTAAAATATCTTAAACTGTGTTCCAAAGAAAAAAGGAGGTCTTACATGTTTGGAAAAGCATAAGGGTGAGTTATTTATGACATAATTTTCATTTTTGGGCGAACTAACCCTTTAAAATGGACTGGGAAAAGGGGTTGATATATAGAGAACAAAAACATCCTCAGCTAAGTAAAAAGTAATTGCTATAGCAATAGTTAACCTCACCTAAATGGCCTTGTTGTTCTTAATGTTGTTGTTTTCTCTCTCTCTCTCTCTCTCTCTCTCTCTCTCTCTCTCTCACTGGTTGGATGGTGCAAATGTATGTATAGATGTACAGTGGGTACGGAAAGTATTCAGGCCCCCTTAAATTTTTCACTCTTTGTTATATTGCAGCCATTTGCTAAAATCATTTAAGTATTTTTTTTTTCCTCATTAATCTACACACAGCACCCCATACTGACAGAAAAACACAGAATTGTTGACATTTTTGTAGATTTATTAAAAAAGAAAAAACTGAAATATAAGTATTCAGACATCAAACTGAGCTATCGGGGGAGAAGAGCCTTGGTGAGAGAGGTAAAGAAGAACCCAAAGATCACTGTGGCTGAGCTCCAGAGATGCAGTCGGGAAGTGGAAGAAAGCTGTAGAAAGTCAACCATCACTGCAGTCCTCCACCAGTCGGGCTTTATGGCAGAGTGGCCCGAAGGATACCTCTCCTCAGTGCAAGACACATGAAAGCCCACATGGAGTTTGCTAAAAAAAACTCCCGAAGGAATCTGGTCTGATGAGACCAAGATAGAACTTTTTGGCCTTAATTCTAAGCATTATGTGTGGAGAAAACAAGGAACTGCTCATCACCCGTCCAATACAGTACCAGTGAAGCATGGTGGTGGCAGCATCAAGCTGTGGGGCTGTTTTTCAGCTGCAGGGACAGGACGACTGGTTGCAATCGAGAGAAAGATGAATGCGGCCAAGTACAGGGATATCCTGGATGAAAACCTTCTCCAGAGTGTTCAGGACCTCAGACTGGGCCGAAGGTTCACCTTCCAACAAGACAATGACCCTAAGCACACAGCTAAAATAACGACGGAGTGGCTCACAGCAACTCCCTGACTGTTCTTGAATGGCCCAGCCAGAGCCCTGACTTAAACCCAAATGAGCATCTCTGGAGAGACCTGAAAATAGCTGTCCATCAACGTTTACCATCAAACCTGACAGAACTGGAGAGGATATGCAAGGAGGAATGGCAGAGGATCCCCAAATCCAGGTGTGAAAAACTTGTTGCATCTTTCCCAAAAAGACTCATGGCTGTATAAGATCAGATACTGAGCAAAGGGTCTGAATACACAAATTAACTGCAGAGAATCCAATGGTGAGAATGATGTAATAGAAAAAAAAATACATTTAAATAAAAACAAAAGCAAAAACTATAATCTCAACGATACTAAAATAACACTGTGCAAGTAAATATAAGTCAGATAAACAGTGCAGCCTCTGCAGAGAGGCGGAATGATGGATCATCGCAAATGTTATTTCAGTGTTACTGTTATACTCCAAATCAGGGGCGATTCTAGGATTTTTTCAACTGGGGGGCACAAGAGGGGCCACGATTAATACAGAGGGGCCAATCTTGTGTTGTTTGAACTGTATATCCAAATCATTTCAAGAGTTCAGTAACCTTTAAAATCAGTAATAAACAGTGATACCCTATTATATTTTAATAGCAGTTATTCACTGCTCTAAATAAAAAAAAAAAAATCAAATACAATTTGTATTAACTTTTCACTTTACAAAAGTGAAAGAAAAACTGTAATAAATAAAATAATCCAATGTATGAATAGTGTACAACTCACAAATAATAATAATATAATTTATTTATAATAGCCTTATATAATATATATATATATAATAGCCTTATTTATATAAATGCAGAATAACATTAATAATTCATAGAAATAAATACACAATTAATTAATTAATATAACTAATATAAATTTAATATAATTTCATAATGTTTTTGTTTATTATCCACATCCCATTCAATTTGCATAGCAGCAGTTGCAGTAAATTTGCATTGATGAATAAACAAAATCTACTTATGTCAAGGCTAATTAATCTTGAGCATATTGATTTAAAAATATCATATATCCATACTTTGTTAGAAAGCTACTTGTTCAAAAAGGTAGCTTTAATTTAACATGTAAAATATGTGGATCCTATAAAACAGTTTAGAATAGCTTAATTAGTCCAGTGTTGTTTTAGTATTAGTTATTTATTTTGCTATTTAATCATGCATTAAATAATTATGTATGATTTTTTTGAGAATGTTTCTGGGTGTCATCAAATGACGTTTTGTCAATAACTTCTGTGAAGGGAGGGAGAGAGAGCTTTGCAGGGGCAGACAGCAATCGCGGAGCACCATGGTGATTTAGAACGCCAACTGAATTTATTAGGAATCTACAGACGCAAATAGACTAAAGGTGTAGAAAAATAAAGACCTATATGTGTATTTTGGACTTTTTTTTTTTTCACCACAAGTCTGAAAGAAGACATGTTACTGAAGACAAACAGGCCAAAATCTCAAAATTGACCAGTAAAAAAAACGATGTTTTTGCATGTGTCCAGAGGTGGGTAGAGTACCCAAAAACTTTACTCAAGTAAAAGTAAAAGTAATTCTAGAAATATTTACTCAAGTAAAAGTAAAAGTACTAGTCTTGAATAGTTACTTGAGTAAGAGTAAAAGAGTATCGGATAAAAAAATCTACTCAATAGGGGTGGTGAAAAAAATCGATTATTGATTAATCGCGAGTATGTTATGGACGAGTATGAATCGATTATTACATTTTCAAAAATCGATTATTTTTATTTTTTATTTTTTTGCATTATTTTATTTTGTAAAAAAAATTATACCGGGAGTTGAACGTCACGAACGCGCCCAGTTCCAGTTAGCAAGCAGCCAGAACAGGTGTGTAAAATGGAAAAACCAGGAGCGAGCAACCAGCCGAACCACCCAGCTCCATCTGGGCTCAAAGCAAGCGTGTGGATTTATTTTGGTTTTCATGGCAGGAGCTCTAACCCTCTTGGCGCCATGGTCGAGTTTACTCGACAAGATGCAGCACTGAATAAAACCGGCCGATTTTGTCAAATAGGGTGTCAAATTTCACGCGACCTCCCCTGCACCAGATAGCAGACATGTAATACTTAATCTCTGACTCAAAATAACGTAATGCTCCTTAACAAAATCTTCGAGAGCGCATTGAATCAGTGCGAAAAAAAAGCGGAGCTAGTGTGAGAGTGAGCCATTTTATCTGACCAATGTTGTCAACGTCAGCGAGTATTGGCATTAGATTATTATTATTATCATTATTATTTGTATTATTATCTAATGGCATCAATAAAGCTTCAATAAACCCGCAATGAAGTGTTGGGACTTCTATTCGCGGACACTGATTCTGAAGGGTAATATCTGTATCCAGAAGATGACGGTGATATTGAAAGTGAAAGTACACCAAGCACAAACGGTGAATCCTTTGCCCAATGTAAATGGTCCTTTGCCAAATGTCAGAGGTGTGAACAATGTTTGCAAGGGTCGGAGTGTTCATTGCGAAATTAGCAGGCGTGTTAGTGTTGCGGGGACGAGGCGGGAGATTTTTACCGCGCTAGACATGTATATTTGTCTTCTGACCGCACCTCTCCGCAATCACGGTGACAGTATTGTAGTGGAGACTTTGTCTAATGCCTCTGGATATGTTAGACGAGGTCGAAGTATTCATAAGACAGTTAGGAGGCAAGGTGGGGAGTCGCAATGACCCTGACAGTAGTCCGAGCTGTGCACACTCAGCGCGTGCGCGAGGCAGATCTGGCCGCGCTGCTCATAGCAGAAGCAGAGGCGATGTGACACGGGGCATAGATTTTGAACTAAAAAGGTCTTGTCTACTTGTGTTTGTGTGTCATATCAATAATATATATGTGCCCCATACATGGAATCAGAGTGCCTGCTGCATGTAGTAAACTGAAAATCCCAACCGCTACATGCATTCGGTTTGTTTCTACCATTTATTAGTAATGATTTACACAGTTTGTAGTCATTAATTAATAATCGTTAATCGAGAATCGTTAATAATCGAAAATCGACTGTAATCGAATCGGGACTTCAATAATCGTAATCGAATCGGGAAATCAGACAGATTAACCGCCCCTACTACTCAAGTAGTTAGTTACTACTAGTTACTTTAGGTCATATATACGGAGCCTATTTTTATTTAGATATATAGATAAATGTATGTAATGTATGTGTGCGTGTGTAAATGTATATATTTCATCAGCCTTTACTCCAATTTATTATAAAACCCTGTCTGTTTACTTAAGTAACAGATATAGGTTTCATGCCATAACATATTTTTAATACGACTGACTTTAACTTTCAATGTTAAATTCACATTTAATATAATGTGATATAAATATTGCTACTAATCTTTCATTGTTCAGAAAGAGAGCAAATAACATTTACATTATTAAAGATAATTTTCACTGACAGTCTAGATTGCAATCACTCTCAGAAACTCCCATTAAAATCACTGAAACTGTTAACACTGTGAAATCAATATCTTAATTATAGATTCGTACACACATCTGCACTTTGTTGTTTCTGACGAGAGGATTCGCCAGAAAGAGGTATTCAGTCAGTGAGCGAGTGAAGGAAGCACCGGCATTTCAGCGATGACTCATCGGAACACCTCTGATTGGCCATTGCATTCAAAAGAATCGTGTGTGATTGGTTATAATGCGCAGCGCTGTAAAAACACGTCTATCTCTGGCTCAGCGCCAGCAAGCGATCACAGATCTGAATTTAGCAGCTGATGATATGACTTGCTGAACGTACTCGCACCGGTGTGATTGTATTAAAATTAATAAAATCTTAATCGGCTATTTTTTGTCTTTTGGAAGCTGCATTCAACTTGACTCCCCTCTGTTATAAGCCACACACGTACAACAAACTACTGTCATAGTGGTATCGTGTACTGTAATCGAATGTAGCCCAAGTTATTACCTGTTAAACAGTAGACAGCACACACGTTCATCTAATAAGGATCTCCATCGCAAGCAAATAATAGCCTTTGCAGATTTGCTTTCAATTCAGTGCAGTTCCATAGCCACGTTTTCAACGCTGCTGATGATAAACGTTACAACTCTGAGTGAACCGCTTCAGACGCTCAGCGCGTTGCTTCAGGGAACTAAACGACTCCTTCAAACTGATTCATGAACCAATTCACTTGTTTGCCAATTGGTTTGATCAAGCCTTTGAACAGAATTGACTCAAAAGAATGAATCATTCGCGAATGGGCATCGCTCATTGCCCAGAGAAAAATAGACGGCGCGTTTGGAATAAACTGAAGCATTTATAACATTTATTGCATTAAGATAAAGTAACGAGAGGTGCGTCGCTCACAGTAACGAAGTAAAAGTACAGATTTTTCCCAAAAAATTTACTCAAGTAAGAGTATAAAGTACCCATTTTTAAATATACTCCGAAAAGTATTAGTTACCCCGAAAAATTACTCAAGTAAATGTAACGAAGTAAATGTTACTACCCACCTCTGCATGTGTCTCACCCATATAGACTTTTTAAAAAAAAGTCTTAAGTGTGGAGCGTTAGATAAACATTACACGATTTGTTTCGTCACCTCACTTGAGTGAAAAAAGTCGCTAATCGACTGCATGATTCAATAATGACTTTATTAGAATTGCTATTATAGTTTTTTTTAAAACCATTGCTTTAAATTGCGTTGTTGCCTTTATCGGCTCGTTCGGCCGAAATCGTAACGCAGTAAACCCCTTTTAAATTCAGCATCAGAGGAGCATAGTAAATATAATGATTAGCATCTTGGTCTGCTCTAGGAGATAACATCGTCATCGAACCTGGTCTGTCTAACACCGAAAGACGTTAACGTTAGTACCAAACAATTCTTGCACTGCAACAACTCGCTAATCGAAAAACATCAGCTATTTAAAATAGGTGCTTTTTTTTTGGAAAACAGCAGCTCGCTATTCTTAGTCCTCGTTGAGAAGCATCGCGACTCAATCATGAGTTATTTACTAAACTGAAAGATTATAATTTGAATTTGTGAGTGACAGACAAGTAGAAATGTGGGGGCACACTGGGGGGCCAATCAGTTTTCAGGAGGGGCCAGTGCCCCCATGGCCCCTCCCCTGGCTACGCCACTGCTCCAAATGCAAAAAAAAAAAAAAAAAAAAAACGCTCATTACATTTCCACAGCTCTCAAAAAAAGCAAAAATTAAGATCGAGATGGATAACAGCAGCCAGAAATAATAAACATGCAACATTTACTTCCATGGCATTCATTACATGTGTTTGTAGCCAGCACTTCAAGCCTGAGGAGTTTTATCTGAAGGAGGGAGGAAAGTGATTCATATTGAAGAAGGGACAGTTCTCATCATGGCTTTTTCAGAATAATTGCGAGCTTTTTGTTCCCTCATAAAGAATGTAAGAGTCTAAACCTTTAATTAACAATAAACATCCTGCATGACTGACCATCCTATCTAAAAACCTGTATCTAACACTGTATTCAAAAGATGCTGGAAGGTATGTTACTCTTTTTGTGGTTGTAGTTTTGTCATCGCAATTAAACGTCACATTTTCTCACAAAACTTTAACATAAGACAACTGATCCATTTATTCAGAAAAATAGCTGACAAATAAAACCAATTTTTTTTATTCACCCTCTTAATTGAAGTTTTGTCAGGGAAAAAAAAGATACTTGTAAGTATGTCCCTAAAGCCAAATGATCTATTAAACTGATACATTATTTATCGGAAGACTGCAGTTTTATAGCAGTCAGAAACTGTTGGCACAGCCTATAGAAATGAGTGGGAAATGTAATAAAAATGTCTTCCTGTCGCAAAATTATCTCTTTAAATCTCTATTTTTTTTTTTTTTTTTTTTTTTTTTTGAATTCAGTTAATTCTACGCACTTCTCTCTTTACATCCATTCCAACGAGTCTCCGCATTGACGGTCTCACAATGTCTAACATTTCACAGACGAATGTAGCATCTACATATTAATGTCTATGATTGTAACCCTGTACGTATTTCTGAAGCCAAAAGTCAATAGAGTCAGAGAGGTCATTGCTCATTATGTATTCACAATATCCTGGCTAACCTCTCAATCAATACATTGCCCAAGTACTGCGTTCTTGTCCCCCCTTCAGCTAAACGGAACTTAGATATTATTGGTACAGTTTATCATTATCATAATTCTATATTTTATCTCCCTATTTATACTCTCCATTATTCCCATACTGTCTTTTGCCCAGCTCACAAACCATTGTCAATTTGAGATGAAGTAATGTCTGATCCCACGTTTCATCAAGCTGAACTCGTTACTCCATTCAGATACTATCACACGAAATGCTGGCATAAAAAATAACATTTTCTAATTAAAGTGCCAAGGACCTACTTGCACCTGCAAATGATTAAAATGAAACAGCCATATTCTGCCTAATTTGCATAGTCACAGATGTATTAAGATTATCTCCATAGACATCTGCATATTCATAACATGCCGTGACTCAAGGGAAATGATAATATTCCTTAAATGCAGACATTGCAAAATTTGCACAATTAACAAATGTGTGTGGAGAATCAAGGTTTAGTAATATCAGAGAGAAAGCAAGGAAACTACCCTTGTGAGCTGTGTGCTGAGATTATTTATAGATACTATGAAAGCCTGTGCGCTAGGGATGGGCCACACCATTTATATTCATTTTGATCCCATATGAAGGCCAATTTTGATACCAATATGATACTGTTATTAACGGAATAATTCACCTGGAACATGGAAATGTGCCAAAAATGTGCTCAAGAAATTTAGCATTCCATCACTTGCTTACCAATAGAACTTTTACAGTGAATGGGTGCCGTCAGAATGAGAGTCCAAAGAGCTGATAAAAATAGCACAATAGTCCACTAGTAATCCACTCCAATAAAATCATGTTTTGTGAAGTAAACAATTTTGGTTTTTGTAAACAAATGTATCATTGAGTTTTTTTATTATCATTAGTATTGTTTTTATTTTTTTATTTTTTTTGCTTTAAATGTTGCTTCTAGCTAAAATACAAGTCCTCTTTCACTGGTGAAATCAATATTATGGATAAAGTCATCACATCTGAATCAGGAGAGAAATTTGACTTCACAAGATATGTATTGATAGACTGAAGTAATAGACTGTAAAGTGAGGGCATGGATACATTACAATGAAGTTAGTTCTGTTTCTACAAGAGGTAAAGCCCCTTGAAATTGAGTGTTTCACAGAGTATGAAAATGAGGATGGAAAATGTTTTTTTACAAATATTGGACTTATTAGGCGCGGTCACTTTAAAGCTGCAGTTGGTAACTTTTGACGCTCTAGCGGTTAATAAACAGAACTGCTTGCGTCTTGCGGAAGAACATCGTAGCCGGAACTACTTCTCTCTGTTTATGTCTATGAAGAATCACATAAGCCCCTTTCACACTGCACGTCGGACCCGCAATATTTCCGGAACATTGCCGGGTCGCCTTCTGTGTGAAAGCAACCACGTCCCGGGATTGATTACCGAATTGAACCCGGGTCGGGGAACTAGTAACATTGCGGGGTTCGACCCGGGACGAGCGCTGTGTGAACAAAAGCTAGATCTAATTCCATGTCGAAGTGATGACGCTCGTTATCACGCAACTCTTTTACCGGCTGTTTTGAAGGAAGATCAACGTTCGCGACGAAAACATATGTGCAAACTGTAATGAAGCAGAGATCAGTTAGTTCCTCACTTTCCTCGCTAACGCCGAGATCGTTTGCTTGCTTCAGTGAAAGTATAACGTGCCTAGAATTGTCAACTCGTACATTACACGACACGCGCTGATGTTACGTGTCATTACGGGATCTTCAAGGGTTGTGTGTGAAAGCACGCACATATCCCGGGTCATCACTGGCAGTGTGAAAGTGCAAAATCTAGCGACAAGGGAACAATTTCAGGATCACTTTACCCCTGTATTTGCCGGAATGGCAGTGTGAAAGGGGCTAAAGGTACTGGGTTACTCTGCCGCGGTACCCCAGAAGCAATCTAAAATAGTCCGAATACAAACACTTATTATAGGTGCACCCTAGTGATTCAGGACAAGCTAAACGTTGCTAAAGCAACGGTTTGGAAAATGGATTCATGGTGTACTCGCTTATTATATACATTTTTCTACATTTTGAACACAAACAAAGTTACGGACCGCAGCTCTGATTGGTTGTTTCTTAATGGGAGTGATGCATTTCCTCAAATGGCAATAGGACCACTGGGAGGAGCCAGAGGAGCTTGATTTTTTTCACAGATTATCTGGCTCATATTCTACTGTCAGGACATAATGACAGGTTTAACAAATATGTAAAAAATATATTTTTACAAAAGTTACCTACTGCAACTTTAAGAGACGATGAACGCATCCAATATAATACACAATCACATCCCTTTTTTTTTGTCCTCAACTGTTTACTTTCACTTAAGAAATAACTGACAGTTGGATATTTTGACATATTTCGTATGTATTTGTACAAGAGCAAAAATAAGCAAATTCGATTTTCAAGTGTTTTGATCAAAACTAATTCCAAACAACCTCGAGACGCCTTTCTCTGCGTGAGCCCTGAACATCAGAACACCACGAGTACTGAATTGGGCTCTTTCACATCTTTTTGTTTGTTCAAACTGTGATTTGTATTTGTTCGTTCGGGTGCAGGAGGGACTTCGAGGAGAACTTTGCAGAAGAGAGCTTGGTTCAGTGTCGCTGTCCGTGATACGCGGCTCTCTCTCTCTCCGCACCGAACACAGCGAGCGTGAGTAACCAGCTACTCTGTTCAGCTTTTCCGCGTCTTGTGTTTGGATGCTTTAATGTTTAAATCGACAAGCGGTAAGGCTCAAAAACGTGAAAAAGATAAGCTTTAGTGACGATGCGCAGCAGTGGCCCGTCAACACAGTACATTATTAATGCCAATAAAGCACCTCTAATATAGAAAAGGGCTGGACCTTATTTTATAAACCAGAAATCAATTAAATTGTTAAAACTGATCTCTGAAAAGAGACTACAAAGTAAGAGCGTTTTGCAGCATCAATGAAAAAGAAAGAAAGTACTTAAAATAATAAAATTAAGTCATAAATAAAAATACTTTAAGAAATAAAAATACTTTACGAAAACACACCGTGATCCCAACTCTGTTTGCCGCTTATGTCACTGGGTACTGACACTCTCTGCTAATCTACACAATTAGAGTAAAGCATTATGGGGATGACATCCCTCCAAGCCGGAGATGAAATCAGGTGTTCCTCACAACATGAGCACAATCGAAAAAAGTCACTTTAAAGGGGTCAAATGATGCGATTTCAAGTTTTCCTTTCTCTATGGAGTGTAACAAGCTGATTGTGCATAGATAACATACCTGAAGTTGCGAAGACTAAAGCATCAAAACCAAAGAGATATTCTTTATCAAAGTTAAGTCTTGTCCACTACCTCCTAAAACGGCTCAAACACGGCTCCACATGTCTACGTCAAGATGTGGAAATATTTGTGTAATACCACCCAAATGTTCACGCAAAGAAAGGCGGCGTGGTTTCAGTAACCACGGTTGAAGCAGCCATATCAGGGAGATGCTGTGTGTTTCTAGGCGAAAGCAAAAGCACTTTTATTTGGCCTTCCGAAAGTAGATGCATTTAGGAATCTTTAAGATTATTTACAACAGAACAGCAACGTATTTTGTACACGTCCGTTTCGTGAACCTAGGAGAGGAGGTAATTCCAACTTTACTACGACAATCTGCCGCATCTGAATCAGCTACTTTAAGTATGTTTTGTTGTTAGTTTAAGTATTTGCCATTTATTGACTTCAAATGTGGAATTTTGCCCATGGTGTGTTCGTGTGAGAGAGACACACAGAGAGAGAGAGAGAGAAAGAGAGAGAGAGGAAGAGAGGGTCACATCACAGTGGAGTCAGCTGTCTTAACCATGGCTTGTGTACTGCAAACACATATGAGCTTAATCACTATATCTGTCACGCGACTCTGTTCCCCCTTTCGGGCTTGAACTGATGGTAAAACTAAGGACATTATGAACCGTCTCTACATTTATTTTGAAAGATCAAGCTCCTAATTAAGGAAAGGGGCATTACATTTCTGACAAGTGCTTGTGGTGTTTGGCCAATCCAAATGCACTGGGTCAGCTGGCCAATCAGAGCAGACTGTGCTTGTCACAAGGAGGGACTTTGTAGAAAACTACGTGTTTGAGAAAGGCGGGGTATAGAGGACCTACAATAATGCACAGTATTTGAAAAAAAGAATGTGTTTTTTGAACATTAAAGCATGTCAACTGCATATTATGTTACGCGAAATACACAAAATAATGATCTTTTAAGAGCATCATATGACCTCTTTAACACCCCCAGCACAAACAAACAAAGCCCCCCATTAATAATAATTCAAGTTAACATGGCAATTTATTGGGAAATTAAGTTTGATTTTATTTTATTTTTTCCACTGTATTGGCATAATTTCCCAAACTGAATTATAGAGCAATTTGCAATGTCTTTGATGTGGTAAATATAAGGCCTTACTGGGAAATATACAGACTGCAGGGAAAGAGTGATCAAGGCTGCTAAGCAGCATAAAACACAGAGATGTAGTTTGCTACCGGGCTTCCTTACACACACACACACACACACATACACAAACTGCTTAGATCGGAGTCCAAAAGCATCTTCATCTGCGCTGATTATACCACTGTGTATAGAAAATTATAATGACTATTAAGCAGAAAAACTGGGTTGCTGACATGGTAGACTCCAAAAGGGGGGACGGGGCATTGTGAGAGGACGGGGGGTGATAGACGTTCTAATGAGGGGATATACTGCACACATTCATCTCTGACTGTCTGTCTCTCTCCTCTGGTGCTTTCAGCTGTAAGAGCTTCTGCTGAATCAAGCTTGCTTTTCCTTCAAATAGTTAAAACAAAGCACCTTTTCAGGAAAAAAAAAATGGGTTGATTTGTTTATCAGAAAATCAATTTGTGCTTTTTTTATATTTTCATGAATTGTTTTCTCTTTTTCTTTCTTTTTGGGGGCTTGTGTTTTTGCGTCAGCACTGAGCATCGATGTATCAGGAGAGTTTGTGTTATTACTGTCGATCAATAGGGGCTGCTCCATTGGTGAGACACTTTGCTATGGATGACGGGGCATGGCAGTTGTTGGGAATTAAATTAGGGCGAGGAGAAAGAGGCCGGGTGATGAAGAGTATCAATCATCCTGTCTCGCATGTGAAGTTATTTGTGGGTTAGACAGAATCGGCAATAATGAAAGTTCACTTGTTTTCACACACAAAGGGGTTTGTGGACAAATTTATTTATCTGGGAGTGTGTGTGTGGTAAGCTTTTGCTTGTGAACAAAATCATCCGCAGAAAGGTGCAATTGGGGATTTCCACATATATAGTAAATATACTGTATTTCGAAAACAAAATTTTATATATATATATATATATATATAAAATATATTTTAATAAAGCAGCCATAGGCAAGATATGATGTGACCAAAGGTTAAAAAAGAGAGAGAAAATAGCCAACTTGCTGCAAAAGTCAAAAAAGCTATTGTCAAGTTTTAAGTGTTTTCTTTTATGATCTCTGAGGGAGCTGTCCTTGATTCCCCACAACAAGCATTACTGGCTTTCCTCCACAGGGTACAGCATGGCATCACTGCTACCAGTGATAAAAACTGCAGTGTCAAGGGTTTTCTTTACGACAGGAGAGCAGAAGCTCTGGGCAGCATTTATGAGTCTTGAACAGAGCATTTCTATGGCATCTGATCAGCAAGAATCTTTACTATGGCCAAGCTCGGCCCTTTGGATTCCTTTAAACTCTCTTAAAACACAGGTTTTATACTCTCGTTAGTTTATGTAATTTGTCCCCTAACAACGTCCTACTTGTGCAAGAGAAAAATCTGTATATTTTTGTCATTTTTCTAAAACATCATTTACGTTTTTTAGCATATTTCAAAATGTAATTCTGTGATGGAAACAATGCACAATACAAATATTGTATGTATAAATAATATTATATTTCATTTTTCATTTCAAGCTCTGTTGTTGTCCCCTTGCTAACCAAGTAAACTAACTTGTTGGTTGTGACGGAAATTATGACACAACTGAGAGGCACTCGTGTAAAGACTGATAGAAATACATTTTACACATATTTCTAATTTAATATATTTTTAAACATAATGTATTCCTGAGAAGGCAAAGCTTAATTATCAGGAGCCATTACTCTAGTCCTCAGTTCACATGATCCTTAAGAAATCATTCTAATATGCTGATTTTCTGCTCAAGAAATATTTCTTATTATTATTTCTTTTGAGAACAATTTTTTCAAGGAAACGGTGATCTGATCCCAATTTTTTGAACAGCATGTGTAATTTTTTTTTTTTTTTTTTTTCTAATAATTTTCTTCTATTAGTTTTAATTAAAATCAATCCCTGGGACATTCAAGTGCCCATCATTAAATAAATACCCATATTTATGACATATCTGTGTACCTCCCTATTGAAAGTGTATGAATTCTTATGTTAGGCCCCGCCCACACTCTAGTATATTTAAAGACATCCAGTCTCCCTCTCTTTTTTTTTTCTAAGCATTACTGTTGAATTGCTGTTGAAGAGAAATTATCTGTCAGTGTGATATTCAAGTTGGTGATGGTAGGTTTATCAAGAATAGATTGATCACAGGCACCAAATGTCTTTCCAAAGCTGTGGAGGATGGTGTCGTGCTGGAAAGGAATGGATCAGTGAGATGCTACAAGAAGAAGTGAAGCAGGGAAAGAGGAAGAGGAGGTGATGCTGGCTAAATAAATTTGAAAGGAGGGGCCGAAAGCTTTGGATCCACCCTTGGCTCAAAGATGGAAGTGATTCTGACAAGATGAGAACATGTGACTGAAAAAGTGGCAGCCTGGAAAAAGCAGCTGTTCAAAACTTGGAGCACTTTTGGATCTCTAAGAACAACTCAGGGAAATGCTGGACTTCTGATTTGGATTTATATATACTGTATAACGTAGTTGGATTACATATACAGTAAAGTCCAAAAATCTAAGATTTTTCAAATTGCATTATTTCTAGTTTACTATTGAAATAAGCAAATTTGTGACATTGATCATGTGACTCTTTGTAGCTGAAGATGTTCTTTGGACATGATCATCAAGCAAAGACATTCTTACATTCATGTTATTTATGTTTTGTTTTTGTTTTTCAATTGTACTTTACACTGGAATTATTATGCTTGTAAATTAATAAATTACAATAAAAAAATGTCTCAGACTTCTGGACCCAAGGGTATATCTGATAACAGATATTTAATTTCTGATTGTTCATAATTTGTACATGATATTTTACATATATTTCACTGAAATGGATGTAGCACTTCATCATAAAATTGCACAAGTGAACTGTGAAGAGAAATATGATTAAGCATTATTCATAATACTGATTATTTCCAAAGAAAGGTCACTCTATAACTATGTCACTCTGTGAAAATTTTACTTTTTCATCTACAGTACCATTCAAAAGTTTGGGGTTCAAAATGTTTTTGAAAATATCTTACTCTCACCAAGAGTAGAAACAATAAAACTCTGTAAAAACATAAATATTAATATTTTAAAATGTATACATTTATACAATATTGTGAAATATTGCAATTTAAAATAAATGTTTTATATTTTTCATATTTTAAAATCTAATTTATTGATGTGATGGCAAAGATGAATTTTCAGCAGCCATTACTCCAGTCTTATACATAGTCTGTCTATATGTCTAATATATATATATATATATATATATATATATATATATATATATATATATATACACACTATTTATATATAAGTATAAATAGTGTTTAAATCTATTTGGCCTACTTATGCTCAAATACCTTTAAACCTTAGGCTACATCGGGTTTGTGTACTAACATTTTGATCCATGATACTGATGCAAGTTTTAAATTAAAAACATTTATTTTTTTAATATGAGAACACGAGACAACTGTACCCTCAGAAACCAATCAAATAAGCGAAGCCTGCCATAATGGAAAAAAAATGTCAACTATAAAAAAAATATAGGCAGATAATTTATTAAGGAGTTTGAGAATATATCACACATTATAAGCAATAGTAGGGCTAGTAACTTTACACTGTGCTGCCACTCTTTCCACCACTCCAATAGCACTAGGCAATAGCACACACATTGAATCAAAAGGCTTACTTATTTAAGGTAAACAACTCACAATTGGGAAGCAAGGGGGGAGCTCGCCCTTTGAGCAATGATCTCACCTTGTCTTTCCTCATTTCTGCCCCCAGTCTTAGCCTCATCTCCAGAACAGCAGCCAGGACTGGCCAGTGCTGCTACTGCTGGTGTGTCAGAACCACTGGTTGTTTCAGAAACTGGTTAATGTTGGCAACCTGACGTTAGCTGGCCTGGCCCATAATTTACTTACAGCAACAAGCATCCTGGTTGACAAACTAAGCCAAAGATTTAACATTAGCATACATGCATTAGCAGCAGCTGTCTACGTTTAGGAGTTGACTACGTTAACTTTAATTGGATATAGGTGCATAACAAGCAAACTCAGTTCAGCTGCTTCCCCTCATTCTGCCTCCTTTCTGTCTTTCTTTTTTTGAAAGCCCGATTTGGGCTTTTTGAGCAGCATGATCAGGCTCCAAGGCTCTAGACTCACTGTGTTACTTGTTTGCCACCGGCTGCCGTTTATGGGCGGACTAAACCATTTGGGTGGGGGGGCACCGAGTTCATTCTCTCAGTTGGTGTTATCAATATATTTTGAAATGAATGATGACATCAATTGGAGGGCCCAATTAATTCGAATTAGGCTACAAAAAAAAAAAATGTAAAAAAAAAAATGGATGGGATTTCAAAGGGCCCTCTCCCTAGACAGGGCCCTGGGTAGTCAGGTCCACTTTTCCCCCCACTACCACGCCCATGGATAAAGTCAAATTATTTTGGTCTCCTGTTAGTCAAAATGCCTTTCAACATGTCAAAACGCTGCTATGTACAGTATGTAACGCTGTGTATGTACATGCAGGAGGATGACGGTGGTGTTGTGAGGCTGGTTAGTTTCTTTTCAAAGAAATGTAATCGTTACCAGGGGAATTATTCTGTGATTGAAAAGGAGACGCTTGCTTTGATTATGGCTCTAAAACATCTTGATGTTTATGTGAGTGGCAGTGCTCCTTTTGTGGTCTTTACTGATCATAATACTTTGACCTTTTTAAATTCCTTGCAGGGTGCTGCACCAGATGACCTGGCCTCCACAGTCACCGGACCTGAACCCAATCGAGATGGTTTAGGGGTGAGCTGGAGCGCAGACAGAAGGCAAAAGGGCCAACAAGTGCTAAGCATCTTCTCCTTCAAGACTGTTGGAAGACCATATCAGGTGACTACCTCTTGAAGCTCATCAAGAGAAGGCCAAGAGTGTGCAAAGCAGTAATCAAAGCAAAAGATGGCTACTTTGAAGAACTTAGAATATGATTTTCAGTTGTTTCACAGTTTTTTTTTTGTTATGTATATAATTCCATATATAATTCCACATGTGTTAATTCATAGTTTTGATACCTTCAGTGTGAATCTACAATTTTTATAGTCATGAAAATAAAGAAAACTCTTTGAATGAGAAGGTGTGTCCAAACTTTTGGTCTGTACTGTATGTACATTTAACTTTTCCAACCACTTATTGCTACCTGTCCCAACTTTTTTGGAATGTATAGCTCTCATGAAATCCAAAACGAGCCAGTATTTGGCATGACATTTGAAAATGTCTCACTTTCAACATTTGATGTGTTTTCTATATTCTATTGAGAATAAAATATACGTTTATGAGATTTGTAAATTATTCCATTCCTTTTTTACTCACAATTTGTACAGTGTCCCAACTTTTTTGGAATCAGGTTTGTATATCACAGATTTGAAACCATATACTATGCCATACCATACCCATAACCAGGCCCAGATTTCATTTCATACCTTTCAAATCTGTAAAAGCATTGTCAGATTAGCCAAAATATTTAATAAACAGATTCTGCAGTTGCTAGAATCCGTGTGGGTCTCCTAATGCAAAAGTTCCACTGGTAATACGCATAACATAATCTCAAGCTGGCATCAAAGTCTAAATAATATAAATCAGCAACAAGTATTCATTCATTTTCTGAATGTGAACTCCTGGAAATACAGATGCAATTGGTTACTGTACAATTGTCCAGAATTATCCCAACAAGACGCTAGAAGAGAGGTGAAGAACTTTTCAGTCTCTGTGAAAAGGAGTGTATCAGGACAGAGCTGTGGGAGATGAGAGTAGATCACCTCCACACCGTAAACAGAACAAATGAACCACTATCCCCAGTAATGCCACCCTGGAGAGGGGCTTAAAATGGCTAATAGAAAACCGGAGGTGGATAGAGGAGAAGAGGAATTACAGGAGTGTTTTATAAGAACTAAAAACGCTCAGTAAAAGAGATCCCCATCAGCAGGATCTGTGCCATCAGCAGTCTGCGATGTTAGAGCACTAAGTGACACCTGAACACACAGAAGATGAATGTTGCAAACAGAACACACAAGCTCAAATAATAAAATGAAAATGCGTTCTGCTACTTCATCCTCAGTGATAAATTGGTGTGTGTTTATGAAACCATCCTTACTGGAAGTAATATTTACAAACAATCCCGCATTTTCAAAGCCATCCACCTAATAATCCAGGAGTATGTGATGACGAGCAACTTTCTTCCCAAGGGCACTTCAAAAATTGCAGTTGATAAATTAGTCTGACTGCCACATTAATACAGAAGGGGGAAAAAAAATGTGGCGGTGGAGGAGGGAAAATAACTTTTTTTCAGGATCTCTTGACACGCCGCCTGGTGTTTCTGACTTCTGCAGAATCAATTATTATGGAAGCTAATCGAATTGAGATAATTGGTCACAGTGTTTATTAAACAATCCTACACAGGCTCTTATGCGGATGGATCCAGAGCCAGTGGTGCTGAGGAGCCACTCCAGGGCCAGAGGGCGAGAGGGGAGACAGGATGACGCACTTGGCAGTACCGGAGAGTGGGAGGCTCAGCTTGCGAAGTGCGCCTCGCTACACGACTTGAACACTCCTCAAAGCTGGAGAGGGGTTCGCTCTGAGTGTGTGTTTAATGGGATATGCAAATATTTTACAATCAGAGAGCATGCGAGTGTCTGGGTGTGTTCAGAGTTTAATGATCATCAGATCAAAAATCATGGAAAAGCATAGAGCTAAAGCTGTTCTCACATTGTCTGATGTCCACACCCCTCCTGTTAGCCACTGGCAACTGTAATCTCATTTTATGCTTGTTTTAAGGGCTAGCATTCACAAAAATAAATAAATACAGTTTATGCCGCAATGTAGTAACTTCGCTCTCAGAAAAAAAAGGTAAAAGCTGGGGCTGTACCTTTTCCAAAGATACACTTCTGTACCTATTAAGTTCTATTATGTACAGTTTAAGCACTGATATGTAGTTCAAGGTACCAAAAAGGACCCTTTATGACGATACCAACATGTACTGTCATGGCCAAAAATATCGGCACCCTTGGTAAATATGACCAAAGCAGGCTGTGAAAATTAATCTGCAATGTTAATCCTTTTGATCTTGTATTTTTTTTTTTTAAATCACAAAAATGTATCCTTGCATTGGATAATAAGAATTTAAAACGGTGTGTGTGTGTGGGGGGGGGGGGGTACCATTATGAAATAAAGGTTTTTCTTAAATACTAGTTTTGTTTCATTCATGAATGAATCTGTGTTTTTGAACAAATCTTGTGAGTCATAAGGGAGTCACTTGCTTCATTCCTAAATGAGTCAGCCATTTAAATGAATCGATTGAATGAATGATTCAGTAACACAGAAATGCTGTACTCTGTACTCTTTTGTGCCATGCAAAGATGAATTGTTGATGCTGATTTCATTTGACTAGCAGTTTAACTTATTCTTCCTGGTTGTATCTTTTTATTTTAATTAAAATTAAAATTTTTGATAAGTTTATAAATCTAAATTAAATTTAATAATTTAATTTAAAAGTTAGATGCATTACAAAGATTCAACTTTTTTTTAAGGAGTCAGATATCACCTTATAATAGGAAGGTTAATTTCTGTCACTCATCAGAGTGTTTTTGAATTGAAAATAGGCGAAAAGGTGAGAAGGTGGAAGCTGTCACTTAAGTGGCGACACCCTTAATTATGCAGAATTTTAAGGCTTAATATAATTTAAACAGATTAGTTAAAAAATGAAAAAAAAAAAAAAAAATCACCCCCTCACAGTTGTCATGAAGAGTAAAATTAGCTATATAGAGCAAATTATTTTTTTGAATCAGGATTTAAACTATGAGGCGTTTTTTTTTTTTTTTTTAAGTAGCGAAAATGTGGCTTAAATTGTTTTCTAATAGCTAAAATGGGATGGAAGAAAGTATTTTAACTCTGAAAAATAACACACATTAAGTAGTCCTTTGCTTAACCGCTGTAGGGAAAAGGACAGATGGCATTCAATTAAGATTATTCAGTCTGTGTGTTTTGTAAACTGTCTGGGTTCTTTAAGGTAAAAACAAAGAGAAAGAGAGAGGAACAAAACTTTCTGGCAAGGACGTAAGCTCCTGTATTCATTGTAACCAAAAACTCTCAGAAATAAAAGCTGTCACTGGGTGGTATCAAAAGGTACATACATGTTTGTACTTAAAGGTCCATTTTTGTTACATTAAACTACATATTAGTGCATAAAGTGTAAACTATTAAATATAATATACAAAGTACGCCATACTGTACCACTAAATAAGAAGTGTTTTGAGGGCTTAGCTAAACAGGCCAATTAAAGACAATTGCTAATCACTCAGATTTTTTATTAAATCGTTCTTTCATTTCATTTATCAATGCTTTTTTTTAAGGGATCATTAATGATGCATACATTATAACATGCCAATTCACACACGCAGTGTATCTTTAATTTAGCCAGAATTGCAGGTGCCTGTCTCAATATCCAAGAAGGTTTAGAGAAAATATGAAATAAGTTTAATGTTATTATATATTATAAAGGGTTTTATAATTAAATACCTCTGAAAGGTAATCTATAAATTATCATTGTGATATAAATGATCCATCATTTTAATTGAAGTGCAACAGGCTTAGCTGAAACGGAATGAATCCAACCGCTTCCAAACATTTAGTGGGTGCTGTAAGACGTATTTTGTCGACAGAACAGCTGAGACTGGTGCAAGGTGCCCTCGTTAATTAAAAGCTGTACACACACACAGCCTTCTGGGATACTACCTTTGTATCCTTCGAGTGCCGTGTTCTCTGCATCTCATAAAAAATCTGATTGTACAAATAACACCGGCTCCCCTGTAACAGAGACGGGAGACTCACTGAAATCGTTGTTTGTGACTCGTGAGAAGCGAGAAAGAGAACAGCTTGGCAGCTTCCCCGGGGACAGACAGTCATGCTATTTACAGCTGGTGCTTGTTTTAAATACTCACATATTTAATTAGCAGACAGCACACATTTCTCACAGGCTCAAAGTCAACATTCTGGCCAGGTGTAAGGATAGGTGAGGAGGAGGAAGAAGAAGCATCTGTACAATGAAGAAACATGATGGTTAGCGAGTGATATCACTGTATAATTTCAAACTATTGCAGTGGATAGATTATAAGGGGTTCGTTTAGGACTGTTAAGAATTAAACAATCAAATTAATTGTCGTTTCCTTTCCAAGGTTATTCAAACAGCGATTAAATTTTTGAAAAAAAAAAAATCATTATAAATCACTGAATCTGCATAATGTGAAATTAATATATTACGTTGTACGCGTATCTTCGCTTTGTTGTTTATGATGAGAGAATTCACAGAATTCAGTCGGAGAATGCACTCGCATTCAAAACTGATGAGATTCAGCGAAGACTCATCTGGACTCCTCTGATTGGCCATTGCATTCCTAAGCTCACCAGAACTGGTTGATTGGTTAAAATGCGTAAGACTTTAAAAACGGCTGAAATGAAATATGCATTGCAACATGAGCAGATCTTAATCTGATGCCATAATCGACACTGTCTGTTCATTACCACGTTGTTAGCAACGTAAGTGTGTATAATTTTGGAGATATGCACTCAAAAACTGAAAAGAGAAAAAGAAGCTCCGCTCCAGGTCAAAATGCCCAGATCACAACATGAGGGATTTATTACTTGTAATAAATTCCACATTTAAAAATTTGCTCATAAAAACTCCCAGAGTGACATATTTCAATGCATTACATTACTGTGGTAGATATGTAAAGCTATAAATAAATATAAATAAAACAAAGAGCATATCACTGTCCAACCATCCACAGGTATCCAATCCAAGCATGCATGTGTTTATGAGTTCACAGTAAACAGAGAATATTTTGTGCGCTATTTTCTCTTAAGCTTTTATTATTTATTAATTAATTCATTAATTCATTCATTCATTCATTCATTCATTCATTCATTCATTCATTTTATACTGTATGCATACAACCAGACTTGCTTTTTTACAATAGTTTGTGTGTGTGTGTGTGTTTGTATTTTAGTACCATGAGCACCATTTGTGTGTAAAGCTAAATTTCATTAGAAAAATATACAATTCTTATGATGACTTATAAATGGGTCAAAGTGCATGATTAAATGCATTAATTTGACAAGAAAATCACATAAATTTTCTAAGATGACTTATAATTTTTATTTTTATTTTTACAATTAATCCCATAAAATTAAGCACATTAGTTGCACATTAGTCAAAATACACCATCATTATTAAAGCAACATGCACTTGAACACAAGTGTAAGGCTGTGAAGTATTATGTCTTTCAATATGAAGTTGGGAGAGAGAAAAAATGTCTCCCACTTCAGATCTTTCTCATCTGCATTTCAGTTGATCCCTCAAAGGAGAAAAATCTAAAAAGATTGCATCAGGTTGTCACACTTTTGACAGACAGAATAAAATATATTTTATTAGGTGAGAAAACGGCTGGAGTGAAATACATGATTTTGCATTTATAATAATGTGATACTAATGAGATGTACATGCTACTGAACAGACCGGGGCTAAATGTCTCACAGGGAAGCTTGTATCTCAGTTACAGTAAGGTTCTGAATTAAAAGTCTAATTGAACAAATGCATGTTTCTCCTGCAGGTTTTGTGTGTTCTAGTATTTGTAGTATCACAATATGCCCCACTATCATAAATGTGTGGTAAATAAACTGTATCTTTTTTAACTTGGCACTAAATGTGAAGATCAGTAAAACTGAAAGGTTTTTTTGCTAGAAAAACATTCAGCTGAGTGAACAACTGTGTAACAATTAATCCTGGCCTCTATACAACAAATATATTTACAACACAAAATGCATTATCTACAGGTATACTGTAACTCAAAGGGATGCCACTACATCTGAAGTGGAAAGAAGAGCATGTAATCCCTCAACATAACAATGTGAACAAATGAATTACACAAGGTCTGAGTGATTACTCATTCTATCAGAAGAGAAAGCGGTTTATCTGGCAACATTGCTATATGCAAGACCTCACTCCAGGGAATAAGATACATGCTTGCTAACTATATGAAATTCACAAAATCTCTAATACGGCAACATGAATCTAAGGCAACGTCAATTAACTGGATTTGCGGGTTTAACCTGTCAACAGGATGTCATAAGTGCTTTTATCATTGTGCACACTGTAGAGTGTGAGAGGCATCTTATTTAATCGTGCTCTCCCTCGCTCTTTTCCCCTGCTTTCTTTCTCTCTTTTACCTTTTTTTTTTTTTTTGAGTAAAAATATGTCCCCACGCAATGCAAACTCCCCAGACACTGTGTTGTTTACTGCAGATTAACAAAGGGAAGGCAAGATGAGTTTCTGACACCAGCGAAGTGAACAAGAAACCATAATGCAGCAGAGTGAGAATTTTTAAGAAAAAGTAGTGCTGCATAGGGGAACTGTTTACTTTTGTTTGCTAGTTCTCTTCTTGGACTTATATGTATTTATTTATGTATTTGTATATTTATGCATTTATGCAAGTGCAGTATATAAAAAAAAAAGGTTTGTGCTGGCAGTATGGCAGGAGAGCTGGATTCCTATGGGGCATGAAAAAAAAAGTGATTTTTGTATAAATCTGTAATAAATTAATAAGGATTTGTTTTTTAAGCAATGTCAGAGGGTCATTTTTTTTTCTTTTTCTTTTCTTTTTTTTCAGAGCATAATGCTTCTGATGTCATGTACTCCAATGAACGTGTAAGAACTCATGGAGAGGCATTACAGAATATGGTTGTGTTGGTAAAATATGTATTGTGCATGTACTGTAACATGATGACAGCATGTCTGATGATCTGTTGCTTTGGGTATAAGTGCCTTCCCAAAGTAAATTCATATATTTTAAAGTAAAGCAGCCAAAAAGTTTGGGGGATATTGTATGATTGCCCATATTTAAAGGTATAGTTCATCAAAAAAATTACATTTGTTCAAAATGTACTCACCCTTTGGCCATCCAAGATGAGTAGATGAGTTGGTTTCTTCATCATTAGAGATTTCATGAAATGTAACACTAAATCACTTGAGAAAGCAATATTATTGATATATGGTTAGTATTTTAGCCATACGCCAAGTTATTGGCGTATTTTTTTATTAAAAACACATAAACACAGCTTTTAACTTCACAAGATGTTACTTTATTGACTGTAGTCTGTGGATTACTAGTGGATTATTGTGATGTTTTTTATCAGCTGTTTGGTCTCTCATTCTGACGGCACCCATTCACCGCTGAGGATCCATTGGTGAGTGAGAGATGTAATGAAACATTTCTACAAATCTGTTCCAATAGAGCAACAAACTTATCTATATCGTATGTACATATTCTGCTCATTTTCATCCTTGGTTGCACTATTCTTTTCTTTTAATTAGACTTGTCCCTGCTGGTAGATGCTATAACTGCACTGAAAAAAATAAATAAAAAATACTTAACTCAAATGTACATTTCAGAAACACTTACACAGAAACATTCAGTAACATATTGAATTAAACATGACATTTTAAAAGTACTAAAACTAATACTATTTTTATTTGTTATATAATATATATTTTATTTGCAACTCCCTCCATTATACAAATACAATTTTTGGGGATCAAAAAATAGCCAGGGTTTAGGGTTTTATTAAAGGATTTAGGACCAAGAGTGTTTTTATGGGGCCATCAGCCAATCAAAATAGTTCCATCAAGCTTCAGAGTTATTAGTTGCACGTGCCATTGAGATAAATGGGATTGTTAAAAGATTGTTTGGGGTATTACAGTGAGCAAAGTTCTTAGGTACAATTGCATTAAGTGCTGATGTTACCAGCATGCAATAAGACACACACATATATCTCTGTCTGCACAGGGGCAACCAATAAACAATACTCCAGTTCTGTTTACATGCAATACCAATACATTTCACCATGGTGTTCTACTTTATATATGAGCTCCAAAATGCTTTAAGATTGGATATACAGTTTAGAAAGCATTATGGTACAGTCACATTTACCATTGTTTGGCCAATTTTCACAGGCAAAATCAAGTGATTTCAATATTAAATACATTTGCGATATATACTCTCAAAAATAAAGATTTCTTTTTGGCATCTATAATTCCACGAAGAACCTTTAACATCCAAGGACCCTTTCCATTTCACAAAAGGTTCTTAGTTATTCACACAAAGAAAATAAACAGTTCTTTTTCATAGTGGTTCTTTGGGAACCCAAAATAGTTCTTCTATGGCACTGTCGTGGAACCCCCACCCCCCTTTTTGGAACCTTTATTTTAAAGAGTATAGCAATCCATGCGATTGGGTATTTAGCGTAAAGGCAAAAGATTTCCCCACACTGATTTTGCATCTGGCTCAGTTGGTCATTATTCATCTGAAGGACCAATAGAAAGCTGCTTTGTTTGAACGAGTCTTTTGCAGAGGTGGGTAGTAACGAGTTACATTTACTTCGTTACATTTACTTGAGTAATTTTTCGGGGTAACGAATACTTTTCTGAGTATATTTAAAGATGGGTACTTTATACTCTTACTTGAGTACATTTTTTGGGAAAAATCTGTACTTTTACTTCGTTACTGTGGGCGACGCCCCTCTCGTTACTTTATCTTAATGCAATAAATGCTTCAGTTTATTCCAAACGCGCCGTCTACTTTTCTCTCGACAATGAGCGATGCCCATTCGCGAATGATTCATTCTTTTGAGTCAACTCTGTTCAAAGGCTTGATCAAACCAATTGGCAAACGAGTGAATTGGTTCATGAATCAGTTTGATTGAGTCGTTCAGTTCCATGCTGCACGCGCTGAGCTCTGAAGCGGTTCACTCAGAGTTGTAACGTTTAATATCAGCCGCGTGGAAAACGGGGCTATGGAACTGCACTGAATTGAAAGCTAATCTGCAAAGGCTATTCTTTGCTTGCGATGGAGATCCTTATTAGATGAACGCGTGTGCTGTCTACTGTTTAACAGGTAATAACTTGGGCTACATTCGATTACAGTACACGATACCACTGTGACATTAGTTTGTTGTACGTGTGTGGCTTATAACAGGTTGAATGCAGCTTCCAAAAGACAAAGAATAGCCGATTAAGATTTTATTAATTTTAATACAATCACACCAGTGCGAGTACGTTCAGCAAGTCATATCATCAGCTGCTAAATTCAGATCTGTGATCGCTTGCTGGCTCTGAGCCAGAGACAGACGCGTTTTTACAGCGCTGCGCATTAACCAATCACACACGGTTCTGTTGAGCTTTTGAATGCAATGGCCAATCAGAGGTGTTCCGATGAGTCATCGCTGAAATGCCGGTGCTTCCTTCACTCGCTCACTTACTGAATACCTCTTTCTGCCGAATTCTCTCTTCAGAAACAACAAAGTGCAGATGTGTGTACGAATCTATAATTAAGATATTGATTTCACAGTGTTAACAGTTTCAGTGATTTTAATGGGAGTTTCTGAGAGTGATTGAAATCTAGACTGTCAGTGAAAATGATCTTTAATAATGTAAATGTTATTTGCTCTCTTTCTGAACAATGAAAGATTAGTAGCAATATTTATATCACATTAACTTTCAATGTTAAATTCACATTTAAAATAAAGTCAGTCGTATTAAAAATATGTTATGGCATGACACCTATATTTGTTACTTAAATAAACAGACAGGGTTTTATAATAAATTACATAAATTGGATTAAAGGCTGATGAAATATATACATTTATACACACACACATACATTACATACATTTTTTGTCTATATATCTATATAAAAAAAGGCTCCGTATATGACCCAAAGTAACTAGTAACTAACTACTTGAGTAGATTTTTTATCCGATACTCTTTTACTCTTACTCAAGTAACTATTCAAGACTAGTACTTTTACTTTTACTTGAGTAAATATTTCTAGAATTACTTTTACTTTTACTTGAGTAAAGTTTTTGGGTACTCTACCCACCTCTGGTCTTTTGTGTGAACTGTGCTTAAGACATATTGGCAATATAGATAATGGACATTTTTGCCTATCCCCCCCCCCCATCCCAGATGATTGTACCTTTAGTCTTGTATTAAAGCATGTACACGATATGTCTCTTTGAACTCTTTGAGTCAGTTACAGTACATCTGACTGTTATTATTATTATTTTTTTTATGTTGTCTACTTTACTATTACAAAAATGCTATTTTTAGTGTGTGTGTGTGTTCATTCAGGTTTGTAACAACTTAAGAGTGAGTAAATGATGAAAGAATTTTCATTTTTGGGTGACCTATCCCTTTAAAAGTCATCCCAAGCAATCATTTTATAATAACATTCTGGCTAAAATTCCATTCAAAATATAACAAAATAGAGATATTTTAGCAATAAAATTGTTTTTAATGAAGTGGAGGCAAATAGCAGCAGGCAGGCACATGAACAAATGCTACATTGTTATTGAGGTGCAGTGGGCAGAGGACAATGTAAGATTAGCCCATCACATCAGGCTATAATATAATCAGTCATTGAACAGATTTAAATGACACAAGAACAATGCTCCCTCCATCGGTATCAATGCTTTCTGACCTGCCAAGCCACTAAGTGGAAATGAACATTATCCTTCAGCACTTACCGAGAAGAATGCAACTCTTGAATGAAAAGAAAGTGCTGCATAGAAAATGATTTTTGTCAAAAACCATCCAAAGACTGAAATCAATTTTCATAATTTTTTCAAAAGCACTTTTGTGCTTCACATGAGCATTTTAGAAAAGGCAGTTGAGTCACTGTAGCCATTTTGCAATTGCAACTCATGACCCTATTTTACCTTTCAGCTAACTTTATTCATACTATTTTCATGTCATTCTTCAAAATCTCAGCTCTCGTCGGTTCAAAAGATTTGAATGGCCGTTTAAACGTCTGCTTCTTGAAACCATTGTTCCTTGATTTCTAAAAGCCGATCATATTATTTCTTATACAAAAATCATTGTTTGTTTCTTTTTTGCTACCTTTTCACTGTAACTGTAGAAATACACATATCAGCTCAATGCTGAATTATTTATTCCTCTAAACTCCACCTACGCCTGATCCTGATTTCCATTCTCTCTCCTTTTCTTTTTCTATTTCTCTTTGCATCTATTTCTCTCTGTCTTTTCCACGGAGCGGTTGCAAGCGCTCATAGCGCGAGATGACAGTTCTCTTCCGTAGTGATTCATGGATCCAAATGCTGCACATATTGCATATTTTGCATTGAAAAAAACAAGTTTGTCAAGCAGAAAAGAAAAAGTATGTCTGACAGGAAGTCTAAGCATTCACTCTTTCCCTTCTTCCTACAGCATGGCTCGTCTCAGCTGAAAAAAAGAAAAAAAAGAAAATAGAAATAAAAAACTGAAGGAGGCTAAAAAAAAAAAAAATGACAGACTCCAGAGTAGTTAGACAGAATGTTAATTCTTTGAGACTAAAGCATATATTCATATATACAGTTGCTCATCAGACTTCTGTGGGGACTGATTTCAAGTAAAATTGAAATCAATAGGGACTGATTTCAAGTCAAATTGAATTTTTATAAAGATTACTGATTTATTTAAATCATCTATTTCAATTATCATTGGAATTATTTAGTTCATTGCTTTAATTGACTATGTAAATTAGTCATTTAGTTATTAAATTAGTTCATTAGTTATATTGGAACTGATTAAAATGTTAAAACAAAATCAACGTATAAACCGAATGTTTCTTTTTAATATTTATTAACAGTGATAACTGTTTTTATTGATGAACATACAGTTCTTGAAACTTCCAGAATCCAGGATTTATATATATATATGTATATATATATATATTTCATAAATCAGTCTCATAGTTAAATAAACGTGTGGTATAAGAGACTCCTGTTTCACAACTCATAATCACTGTCAATCAAAATACAAAGGAACTTCAGCATCAAAAGTTAGACTAAAGTTAGACTAAATGTCAACTCAGCTCAGTTTTGAGTTATAGTTGATAGCAGCCAAACTGAGGTCTATGTAACCAGGGCAAAGACTTTTTGTTGTTGTTTTTTTGTGTTCCCCTCCCCCGCAAAGAACAGCATCACTTTTGCCTCATTTTGACCTTATAACCAAAAATTTGTAAGGAAAAGTGTTTGCATAACTCATAAAGCTTCTGTTTTTAAGTGCAAATTGCAGCAAATTGCATTAATGATTCAGATAAAAGCTGGTAATGTAACATTAGCACACAAAAATGGTTACATACCCCCCATCACCTTGTTTCCTTTCTTCTCAAAATAAAGTTGAAGCATCCAGAGTAACTCTCAGAGCAGCTGACAGTTTGTGAAATAAATAAATCACATGCATTTTTTTTTTAACTAACAGACTCCCTGTAGATGTAATTCGACAGCTGTAGATATTTAACAGTCATCCTCAAACAGAATTATTTCAGTTCTGCACAAGCCGGCTCCCAAAGTTCATTATTATTGCATAGCTTATGGCTACTCCTCTTCATCAAGGCAGCATTACATTATTTACAAACCCGAAAACAATTGTGGGAAAAGTATAATACAAGGCAAGGGACACCAATAAAAAAGCAATGTGCATAATGGATGGGAAAAGTAATTCTACATGCATATGTTGCATAACGAAACCCACGTGTTGAGGTATTGTATATTTAAGGAAGCAGCACTTCCTAAACTCATCTATTTGTTTTAAGGGGGAAGTAAATGGACAGATCTAGGACAACCTAAGTCGCTATGCTGTGGAACGGTGCTTCGTAGCTTCACAGCCCTAATGGGAAGACAATTTCATAGCAAAGTTTATGCTGTGTGAGAGAAACGGCAAAAACAAAAACAAAAAACACATAAATGCACTTAAACGCTGATCAAAGGGAAAATACACAGTAGAAAAAGGAATCGTTTCTTTTCTGTACTGCTAGAGTTCAGAGAGGTTTGGGATTCAGCAATCTATTACGGGTCAGGGTAAAAGATGAGAGACAAAACTAATAATTGATTGTTTCGCTGCAGTTTGCTGCGGTGAAAAGACCCAGAGAAGAGATGTTTAGGTGTAAAATGCTTCACACAAAAAAAGTACCATGATATTCACATCGGTTCACATTTGTTCATAACAGCAAACCACCTGCTTTTGTCACACGGTGAAATGTTTAAAATATAGCTTGCAAAAACACATCTTACTCTAACTGTTTATTTGCCACGGTCTTTTTAAGTTTTTTTTTTTTTTTTTTTTTTAAGCAATATCCAGCAATACTGTATGGTACAACATTGGCGCTGACACTTTCCTGTTAATATCACTTTTGATTAAATTAATGCAAATAATTAACACACACACACACATTTCTCAAAGAAAAAAATATTATACTAAAAACATTGTTTTGTTACAGAATCCCTGACTTAAAGAAACTCCAATATCAAAATCATTTACTCACCTTCACTAATTTACTCACCAATGTTTAAGTAATTGTCCCTCTTGAATTGGATTGCATTGAAGCTCCACTCAGTGATTTATTCACAGGGTATAACATTTCATTGGAAGAACAATTATCAGTGATTAACTCAAATTTTGACCTTTAAACTTCCATGGAGTTTTTCATTGAAGCTTGAAAACTCAGGTTTGCTATAACATGGGGGTTCATTTTTTTATTTTATTATTATTATTTATTTTTTGAACTGTCAATTTCTTATATTTAACTGAAATGTCATTGATTTTTAGTACTTACAGTTCTACAGCATCCTTATGCGCTTGGAACTTTGTTTGTTTTTTCTGATTGAGCCGGAAATACATAAGTCTTAGCCAAGATTGCTGTTCAGAAAACTTACCATATGACTACAGAAGAATCTTGAACCTTATCATAATAGTTTTGATTTAAGATATTTGCAGTCATGTTTTAGCCATTATGCATGGTGCATATTTTTTGTAATATTGTACTTTGCTGAGAAAGTATTACTTTTGTTGTATACATATCTGGTAGCATATATCCAAAGCGACTTACATTATATTCAAGGTGCACATCATTGACATTCTTGCTTTCTCTGGGAATCGAACCCATGACCTCGCCAGTGTTAACACCATGCTCTACTGTTAAAGCTACATGAATAATTTACATTCTGCAATTCTTCATCCTGGTCAGCATATTTATGTTGTTCATCATTGTATGACTGTGTCGTGCATTTTAATTGGTGCATCATCTATATCTAATCTCTAAGACATACACTGTTGATTATGTTTGCTCTAAAGTTAAAGCTAGTTCCCCCTCTCCCCCTTTAAGATGTGTCATCCAAAGCTCTCCTTAAAAAAGACAGGTAGGGTTTTTCTTTTTTAAGACTCAGCCTCCCCTTCTCTCCCTGACTTTTTAATGTAGTCAAAACAGAGCAAAACAAAACATCTTCATTTAAATAGATGTCAATGATAGATACACATAAAATCAACCTCCTTCTCAGAGTTGAACACGATTATAGAATGAATATGCACATGGCTTGAATCAGGCTAAATATCTGTCATTAATCAACATTTGCTGTACATGAAAGCATGCTGAAAGAAACCAAGAAAAAACAAGCCACCTTTAGAACAGTAAACAGGCAAACGTACGGCATGCTAAACAGTGCAACACCCTGCAATGTCTGCTGGCTCAGAGCATCATTAATCAGAGCCGAGCTCCTGGTGGCTTGTGTAGATTGAGAGATTTGTGGATCATGTAAACGCCAGTGGAGACAGCGAAAATGATGCAGAACGGTAATACAGAGAAACACTGCCTAGAGGGTTCACACACACTTTTTGGTGTGAAAGCTTTGTTGGTTAAGTACTATGTGGCATGCTGATAATGGATTGGTGGAGACACAAAACAGTTTTTGACAAACTGTGAAGGATAAACAGGCATTGCAATTAAACTGACAACTTATATCAGAATATTTCTGGTTGTCATAAATGATGCATTTGAATGAGATTTTACTTATTGCGTTGATGACACATTTAAATATTCAACAACAACAACAACAAAAAAAACCTTGAAAACAAACAGATTACGTCTTTATTGAACCTAGAGAATCATTATGTGAAAATATTAAAAATATAGTATTAAGAGCATGCTCTTAAATGGATAGTTCACCCACAATTCACCCTCATGTTGTTTCAAACCTGAATGCCCCTGTGAAAAATAATAATAATAATACAATTTGAAAGAATATACTAAAATAATGTTTTTGGTCACATTGCACATTACCTGCTATTAAATGATAATGTATTATAGTTTCATGAGCGGGGTGGGGGGTGGGGATGGAAACCATTTGGAAAGAAGAAAAAAGGTTTGGAACAACATGAGGGTAAGAAAATGATGACTTAATTAATGATTTAATTTGACGGTGAACTATCCCTCTAATGCATAATTAATATTAGACATTATTATTAACTGTTCACATTAGCAAACAGTATTAGCCATAATATTAACACGGTGGATATTATTATGTAAATTGTTAGCACATTTCTGGTGCAACGTTATTTCATAGATTGCATGTGATTGCGCAACTAAAACAGGCTTCCATGAGGCTTCCAACAGTTGTGTGTTGAGAAAGAAACTCTTTGGATTGGAGCGAAAGGAAAACATGCCGAAGAGACCAGCTCCCGAGACTCTATCAGAGACTAACCTGACAAAGGAACACCTGCTAGGATTTTATCTTTCTCTTCTAACAGAATGGCTCAGATTCTAAAGGACCGATAGTGGGGTGCTCTTCCTTGAAGTACGGCTACAGAGAGTTCTCCCCAACCACTTCCTGATGGGCACCACCTGTTCTCTTTGCCACATGAGGATCCGCGGATCACTGGGAGAAGAGGATATTGTCACCATAACACTGCTGGAGCCTCTCTCTCTTTATTGTCACCTGATGTCCTTCAGGTACCAGATGTGACTTTAGGTGAAATAAAGGCCATATTCTGCAACTCTGTTTGGCAGGATTACAGCTTGAATGGCAACTGACTTTAGTGTATTAGTGTCTATGTCTCATACTTAAATGGTTAGTTCACCCAAATATTGTAATTCTGTGAGCATTTACTCACCATCATTCCGTTCCAAACCTGCATGATTTTCCTTCTTCTGTGGAACACAAAGTTATTCCAGACAGTTAAAGTTATAGGGTTCAAATGTTGTTTTGGGCCCCGCTAACTTTCATGGCATGTCTAAAAAACAGCTGAAACAAGAAGAAACCAAAATCTAGAGACCTGCTGCAGTTGGGCTCTTTTGCTAAACATTAACCTTGCAACAACCCTGAACATCCTAGCAACTGTATAGCTGTTTTTTTTTATTATTATTATTATTATTATTATTAAATGTAGTTTCTTTTTGTTCTTTCACAAAATTATTTCTCCAATATTGTTATAAGGCATTCAAAATGGTACATCATCTAATGTGGCTATTCCATGCAAATGTCATTTTTATGCAATTCACATCCTAATCATCAGAATTTATTGGTTTCATATCAGTTCATTCCTATCAGATTTTTTTGTAAAACATTGTTGGAGGATTTTATTTTTACAAGAAAATACTATTCATTGGCGTTACTTGCTGTGTAATTATCCATAAAACGTACTAGCAATTTCCAAGTGAAGAAATAATAAACAATATAAAAATAATGTGTTCAGTGTGTACTTGCTATATCTTTATAATTATTTGTGAAAATTACGAGCAATTTCTGAGTGAAATTAAATATTACACCATTTTTTTTTCAGTGTTGTCAAATGCAAAAAGCATATCTCAAAATTAATTTTTCCATTTTTTTTCCGAAACCCATTTTAAATATTTTTGATGTCTACATTTGAAATCATTGATTTAAATTTTTAATAACCAATTTTCAATTTTCTTATAGTAATTATAATTATACACATAATAATGGTAAAACAACTGTTATTCCCATATCCAATACATAAATAAATGAATAAACATCAAACACAATAAAAACAGACTCAGAAACAAAATTAAACATCAAATAAACAACCTGGCAATAACCCAGAACCACCTCACTGTCACCACAGCAGAAACGCACAAGACATTATTTAATTAATTCATTATGATCAGTAAATAAGTCATGTTACCCATAGCTTCAGCGGTGATTAGACCTTTGGCATTGGATCACAGTCTGCTCTCAAACGCGAACCTTTACTACCTCACAAATACAAACATCTGGTGCCAGCCGGCACTTTGGGTCTCATAATTATGCTGCAGACCCACAGTTCCTTCTGCCACGACAATTTAAAGCCATAGCTGTATTCATTGGGTAATTTGAGTTGTCTTCATCATCCGCTGACAAATGGAATTTCATGCAGAGGACCAGATGGCAGGGCGAAGTCATAAATCTTAAAAATAAGACATTTGACTGATGACTTACGAAAGAAAGAAACACTCCCACTAAAAAACAAACCAAACAGCGATTTCTCTCGAATTAAAACTGACTTTACACTAGCAAATCTAGGGAGCTATTTACATTTAATTTGGGCTTCTCAACAGCAAATACTGTAGCTAATGAAGTCAGTCATAAACACTTTTTTTGTTAAATCAGTTTTTGAACTATAGGGACAAAGATTGCCCCAACAGTGAAATATGCATTAAACAGCGTGGAAGAAGTTCTTACCTAAACAATGGGTGGATAAGAGGCTTTAAAAACACAACATGACGGATCCATAGCACCAATTATATCCCAAAACAGAACTGAATAGCATATCAAAACAAACCTCTTCTTTTCACACAAAGTTTGACTCACTCAGTTCAGCACATTTAAAAGGACGTGCTATGTTACGAGGGTGGCATCCGAGTGTGACAACTTATCACCACCTTACCATGAATAAAACATCTTGCACCCAGAGAAAGAAGAAATATTTGTCTGTTCCTTTATGAGCCAAAAGACAAGAACTGCAAGCATATTCTAGATTTTTGTCATTATGGAAACCAAACAGTACAAATACATCTCAAATACTGAATGTCTGACAAAAGTTAGGGAGGAAAAAAAGTCAAAAACTAACCATCACCAATATAAAGAGAATTAATATAAATATATATAAATTAAATAAATATTAACATTAACATATCTACATAAATATCTAAATACTAAATATTCATACAAATATTCAAATACACAAATTAATTTAATAATCTAAAGAAAGACGTATCTAATTGTCTAAATATCTACATAAGTATCCAAATAAATACCTCCATAATTAAATATCTACATAAGCATCTAAATGTCTACAAACAATATGTGAATAAGTTAATCCATATTAATATCTAAAGAATGAAAAACAGACAGCACAGAACAAAGCTTTGGATCATTTTTTATTCATAATTTATACCAGCAGATACAAAACATTTTTTAACTGTATCCAAATGTGCAAGAAAACACTATTGGTACTTTCATGAATTCAAATGAACAACAAGATCTGATTTTGGAAAACTGACCGTGTAAACTGCAGTGAGCAGACCCTTTTGGGCAAAAAGGACTGAATTCAGAGCATTATTCTAACTAACTAAATACTATTTTTGCATGTGACTTTCTCGGGAGGAGTATACCAAAGTCGTTTTAAACATACATAGGCTTATATCTAGGTGACCTTCGATCTCCCCCACCTTGTAATTAAAAAGGCAATCATGATCGTAAAGCAGCACGAATGTGTATGACACATTAAAGAGATATGTTGTAAAACTGTACCAAGCCGTTTAAGAGATAGAAACCCAGATAACTAATCTGACCTAAATACATCATGTAAACATTCACCTTCATTCGCAGCACAAGGACAACAGAACATGAATCAGAAAAATAGATATTTCAGTGAAGCTTGTCAAGCGCTCAGCTGTCATCGGTTCAAAGTGCTTCAGCAATCCCAACAAGCGACATCTAACGACATACATACAAGGTCATGAAAATGATATTGAACGTGATGGAGTCCCGGCAACTTTGTTTCTTTTTAAACATTTTCAGTGTTTATTCTAATTATGCCACACATTTGGGAATCAAAACAAAAGGATATTCAATGTACATTGCGGTCAAACACTTCAGTTCACATTGAAATTTTGCATTAGCCGACTTCCACATTCTGGTAAACGCATTTTCAACGAATTGAAAGATTTGTGCCTTTCCTAAAACATTCCTCTTTTTGTTGCTTACTCAACCACAACTCTCACACTACTCAAACACACACAATTTAGGTGATGATTCTGACATCCAACAACTCATTCAGAAAAGAAAACCCTTCATTTAATTGGAAAATGGCAACATTGCCCATTCGAATACAGCAAATAAACATGAATATCATATTCTTTACCAAAACACACACAGATACAGCATTTAAAATAAGTTTCCAGGTGTGTTAAGGAGCAATTTTCATCTCAAATTGTTCCCTTATACGCATTTTGTAAAAAACATTTTTCACTGACGGAATGAACCCTATGGGTTATGTTTTCACTAATGAATAACGCAAAGATGGCAAACTGTGTTTGTTTGACAGCTAACCTTCAAAGTCTCCTTAAGGTGTCTCACGAATACTTTCCGCGGCATTGTTCACCGGTTTCTGTGAACAGCAGTTGGCACTTTTTTTAAAAAGGCCCTTAAAAGGCATTAGACCATGTGTGCTGTGAAACCGCAAATAGAAAGATCTGGCTCTGATTCACACACATTCAATATGCCAGCTAAAGAGACATTTATAAGCTCCCCTGTTTGCTGATTATCCCAACAGAGTCCAAAGCCAAGCAGCGCCGACTCATAAGAGTGCACAAGCTAAACCATTTAACGTCATATTTATCCCAGCATCATTTAAGTAATGCGCAAAAACTAAAGATCATCCAATGACTGACAATTTTTCCTATCTGAAGCCCTCATTACATTAAAACAAAAGCAACAGATAATTCCCTTTCAGGGGACTAGAAAGAGAAGGTGTGGGAAAAACAAAATGCATAACTAACAGTGCATAACTTCTCAAATGTCTGAATTCAACAGTTTTGGCTTGAAGCAGATTTTATGAAATATTGACAGGCTGACATGCTGCTATTTTGGAGGACAGAGGGTGAGGAAAGACTTCTGTCATTCGGGGAAGAGCAAAAAGAAATCTCCCATATTCACTCAAGAATGCATAATTGAGAAATTTGCTTAATTAAAAGTTTGCTTATGGTTGATGTATAAACAAGCCAAATGTCTCTATAAAACTGTGTTTTTAGGGTTGGGTAGGTTGTCACCAATTCCAATCATTCCAGCACTAGAATATGAAAATAATTAATATGTTTAACAAAACAAATAATATGTTCATGAATCATAATAAACCTTTGCTTAATGTGCATGAGCCAAAAATGATTTGGACAGAATACTGTATGAACCACACTATACAAAAAAAAAATTAAATAAAAATTATTCTCTACCTGCTCCCTTTGTGTATAACATCACAGATTTGTGGCATTCTGCATGTATTCTTCTATAACATTTGTTTAGGATGTGATTCACAGTCCATTTTTGTGGCCTTCTTATATAAGACTGAGTAAATTTGTTGCACAGATCTACAGAAGTCCAATGGATGAATAAATGTCTAACTGTTAACCCTTTAATAGATGTAAAGCATTAAAACTCTTATAAAAAAGCTGTCTGTCGAACTTTGATGCATTCGACATGATAACTGTATTTAACTAAAACTCAGTCATCCAGCATATTCGCAAGCTTCATTAAAAGTACCCATTTGTAGAAGGAAAACTATCAAAACCTGCCAAAAACGAGGCTGACATCATATTTCCAGAGAAAAGCTAATTTCTTGTAAAGGTGTGAATTTTCATGGGCGAAAACCCAGTAATTTCAATAGGAATCCATTTCGAAAGATTTCTTCACAGATTTTGCATCACATTCAGCACAATGACCAACAAAAAAACTGCTTGGTTTGAAAGTGTCTTCTGATAGCTGCGCTCCATACATCGCTATTGAAAATAACCTTTTGTTTTTTTGCCAAAATTTCACCAATGTGACCACACCTTTACACTACAGCAAAACTATTGATGAATGAAGCACATTAATGCAACATTCCATCTTCAAATCCTAGCTTTTACGGCTGCACAATTAATCAAAATTAAATACCAAAGGCAATACATTTTATGTATAAACAGAAGATTTCACTGCTTTCATTGATTCAATGTGACTAATAAATACACAACTATGGCAATATATAGTTTATCTCAGTTCTTATAATTTTCATCATAAAGTAGATATATAATGAAATGCTAATCGACATGGCCTTTATCACTGCTTAGAATACAATGAAATATTGTTTGCCTTAATTATTTTGCTTAAGAAAACACTCGACTGACCTTATAATGTGAATTTGGAGTAAAAACATGTAATAAAATGTGGTATTTTCACCAGTGTTAATTTGTCAGGCAATTTGTATGTAGTCTTAGTCTTGAGAGAAAAAAAGCTTAATAGTCTTAGTCACATTTTAGTCATTTGAGTCTTTCATAGTTTTAGTCGACGAAAAGTAATTGCATTTTAGTTAACTTTTAGTCAATACTTTTAGTCAAACTGTAGTCACCAAAATTTATTTTGGTAGCTAATTTATATGTAGTTTTTAATTAAAAGAAATTAAAAGAATAATTAATTCTTCTCTCTTTAGACCAAATCAATTAAGCTTATGAGAAATTTGAATCAAGGAATACACTTGGAAAGTCTAGAATAAATTACTGAACTATCCATTTAACAGAAATGAAAAAGGACAACTTTTTGCGTTTTATTAGTCTATCCATCCACTGCGGCTGCCATACTAAGAATAGATTGCAATCCAATGACAGGAACACACATTTTGAAAGACAATAGCCTATAGGATGCATTTTGAATGTCCAATAGTCCTCACATAACATTATAGTCCAGTCTCGTCTAGTTAACGAATACGCTGCATAAATTTCATCCTAATTTTGTCATCAGATATTATTTTTAGCTCGTCAACGTCTCATCTTAGTCACATAAAAAATGTTCTGTGTTGTCTTCGTTAGCAAAATTAACACTGGTTTTCACATGCTCTCATATGGAGCAACATTTACTACACAGTGCCATAGTTCAAGATACGCAAACAGCTGTCATTATCGCGAACGATTTCACCATCATATGATTATATCGTCTGCGATTATGAACGCGATTTTGCAAAGCTTGTCAAAGAACTACAGCTCTGTGTAGCAAACGCTGCTCCACTTGAGAACAGGCGATGGGAGATTTACTGCTAATCACAGAACTGGCTTTACTGATGCACATGACAATCGTGATTAATGGGGTTTGATTTATCGTGCAGCCCTACTAGCTTTGTATTAGCATTACTGCAAATCATACTCAATAAGAATATTTATGTTAGGCATTGAATCCCAATCCTAAATGGTTTCTGGACTTACCACATTGCTCTGAAAAGACCTGCAATATGTAAAACACTGAATCTGAGCAACAACAAATTTACCGCATATTTTTGTGGGAAGATCGGATAGTCAACCTGCACAACTGATCACCTGACCTCCATATATGTAAACTGTTTTAAGGACACGCCACTCAACAAAAAGTGCATTTTACTACCATATCCCACTACAATCTGTTCAGTAGTGCTTCTCCTGCAAATAATCTTTCATTTTGTTTGGTAAAGGCAGTTTCTGAATCAAATCTATCCGCGTATACTGTCTTATGACAAAGCGGCAAAGATATTGCAGCGAACGCACTTGCATGAACCGTGACACAGGATTGGTCAGCCGAACGGGGTACATGGCAGACCCCGGCAGACGGGATCTGGAGTAACAGAATGCGCCATTTTCAGAGTCTTTTATAGAGTGCTCTATGAGATCTACGATGGAAGTGTGACCTTCTACGTCGGGCTGCTCGTAAAAGCTGAATCTGCCATTCGAGTGTTCGATCCTGGTGTGAAGCGTCTTTCCCTGTGACCGAAAGCTCAGGCTGAGGAGATAGCGATCGTCTGAACTGTCCCTCACCAAAAAAGAGCCATCTGGAAGGTTGATGAGCTTCTCCTCGGCCTCCCATCGAGTTATAGGTCCCCAATACCAACCCTGCTTGGCCAGTTTTTTAAGTTCCTCTGTAAGGCTTGTTACAACCATGGGTCCACTGCTTTGGAAAGAATCGTACACTCTGCTAACACCGGGAGCGGAATTAGGGTCAAAGTTCAGGTGGTGCCTCACTCTCTCGACAACATGAGAGTCTGCACCACTGAACCCGGAGAGGGTCCTTGAAATATCGTTGCTGGAAAGAGGTGACAGGGAGGGAGAAAATAAAGGTGTGTCAGCTCTGGAGTTGGAAAGGACCATCGCCGGAGTACCAGGAAGATGTCCGTTCACCGCCTGCTCCATGAGAATGTCTGATGGCATGAGATCATGGTCATCCGGGCCCTGATCCACATGCAACAAGTTCGATTCGACCTGATCAACCACTTCCATTGGCGAGGGACCATCCAAGCAGAAGGACTTGGATGAATCGGTGTACATTCCCTCATCTAAAGGCATTGTGTACTGGATGTAGTCCTGAGGTGTGAGTCCAATAGGCACGTGATCCTCAATGTTCAAATGCAAGTTGCCACTCTGAGTCTCCATGTCCTTCAAAGATTCGCTCTGATCCTGGAACAGACCTTCTAATTGAATGTCATGGAACTCCTTTCTGATGCCATTGAGGGAGGGACTGGGACTGGGGGAGTGGACCATAGCTTTGACCTTCACCTCCATCTTGATGCAAGCCTCTTCAGAGCCTACTGGCCGGAAAGGCCATGGAGAAGGGCTGTAATGATGGCTTCGGACGGACGAGGACCTTAAGGGCCGCTGAGCTTTGACTTCATTAAAGCTTATGGGGACTGATGAGGAAGAGAAGGTATCATCATCATCTCCAGAGCCCACTGCTGTGGATCCTCCTTTGACTTTCGCTTTCTGTTTGTTAGACAGTCTCCTCTTTAGAGTGCCCATAAGACTCTCGCTTTTCGATCGGTTCTTATGACCCTTCTCATCCTCCCCATTAAGATCACAACCTACCAGCCCTTTGGTGTAACAGCCCCCGAAGAGAGAGTCATCCTTGGTGAAATCAGCTGCTAATGATGGCTGCTGGAGCATGACGAAATCCCCATCTTCTTTGCCCTTTATGTTAAGTGACTTTCTGATCGTCTTCAGACTGATCTTCTTCATCCTTGTACATCCAGTCAGGTGAGGGCATGGGACGGTCCTATCTGCTGACCGAAAGATGCTAACCGCAGAGTCTGGCCATGTGACTGGGAAATGTCAATCATGTGAACGCCAAAGCCTTCGTCATCTGCAAAAGGTGAGATAAAAGACATCATGAAAACTAGATACATGAGAACTAAACATGTAGTTTTCTCCCTTTTTTTGATTTAGGATTACACTTCAAGTCATCTGTGACAAATATATTGGTCAGTATTTTTTTCTGTTTGGTCATTCGGCTAGATAAGACCCTTATTCCTTGGCCAAGTCCATTATTTTGAGAAAAATCCTGAAATGCTTACCTCAAAAACCTTCATTTATTTGTGACTGAAGAAAGAAATTAACATCTTGGATGACATTAGGGAGAGTAAATTTTCAGGATTTTGTTTAATTCTATAAGTGAACTATTCCTTTATCTACATAATTATTATCTAGTTTTTAATGCATCCAATTTATAATGCCAATACCTCAAAAGACATTTATTCACAATGCTTAAATTTACAAAAACACTTTTAAAGTACTTTAATTGATTAACCCTTTCTTATTGAAATTTACTTTTGAGAAATATTATAAGTTAAAGTTGACTGTCTGATGACGTTAAGTTTACATTTCAAATGTGTAACAAAATCGATCACTATCACAGGTGACACAAGAAATATATAATGTTACAAAGCTGTCCGTTATGACATCTGATGCTTATCGTTTAACTTGAACTTTACAATACTCAAATCAATACGAGGTGCAATCTCAGTTGGTTATAAATAATGTAATTAATCAATCAATCATTAGATCAGTTTATGTCCTTAACTAATATATATATATATATATATATATATATATATATATATATATATATATATATATATATATATATATGCTTTGAATGCATTTACTTACAATCATTCTTATCCTCAAATACAGCAGAACTTTTACTGCAGAACTGACAAAGGCCTTATATCAACACATTTAATTCGCATATGATACGAGAGCATATAACTCAATAACCATAACACAGAACTTTAAGATTAATCAATTATAATACATTTTAAAGTAATGACTGTCAGACCAATTTCTGTAACTTTGTGTAAAAAAGAAAAAGGCCTAAAATGAACTGACTTAGCAGGCTATGGGACCTTCATCGTGTCTGACATAAATAGTGTAAATATAAAAAGTACATACAACAAATTATGTCCACTTACCGCTTTAAATAGTTTAATTTCCCTTTTTTTCTTCATAAAGATGGATCAGGGTCGAATGTGTGTGTAAATCTGACGACGAGGAACGCATTTAGCATTAGCGTGCTAATAACAGACTGCTAGCTGCTAATCTAATCTAACAGTCAGCTCCCTCGCACGACCAAGAGCTGCTTCACTTCATAAACACCCACTGCTGATGGTCTGTCATCATCCCATGCACGTGAAGAGCCGAGGCTGTTTTCTCAGCTGTATTTGCCCGTTTGATGAGAGATACATTCCTTAAAATTTTATGACAGCTCCATTTCTCTCTTCCTCTTTTTTGTGCTAGCTAGCAACTTTAGCTACAGCCCGTTCCTCTCCCTCTTCCTTTGTTGACTGTTGCATTGTGGGAAAAGTCCCAGAAACGATAACAAGAGGGAGGAGGGCGTCTGGACTGGGAATATATTAAAACTAGCCAACATAAATACTTAAGTTCACATTTTAAAGACAACAAACTATATATTATATAGCATATTAATATTGGTTTAACATCTTAAGGGGGGACACTGCAGACAAAAACACTGTTTTTTCATGCACCTGTCAATTTTTTTCTTTTTAGTTTACATATTTATTCCTGTCTATATTCTGAAAGTTTTTACAGAGGGATGTGCTCATTTAAAATTTTCTTGATTAAATACAACATTTTATTCCCCCCAAAATTATGAAAATATATTGTTTTCCGGCTGCTCAAAGTATTTTCTGAAGAGTGGCAAAAAGAGATACAAAGAATTTCCTATGTAAAAACATTTGACTCTAATATGTAAAAAAAAAAAAAAAAAAAAAAAAAAAAAAATTCAACAAGATTTTTAAAATGGACTTCATCCAGTCTTCAAATTTTTGTTCTAGAAATGTATGCAAATTAGCGCATATTTCATTAAATAATGCCTCATTTGCATATTTAAACATAAGATTTTAGAAAACGTGTGATACAAAAAATGTTTGCAATTATCAATGTAATCAACTTAGTAAGTAAGGTTTTATTTTTACCCAATTCACCTGCAGTGTCTCGCCTTAAGTAGGTTATGTGGCAGATTATTTATTATTTATGTATTATGGGAAAGTGGGTCAAGTTCATTCATTCATTCATTCACACTTATATTATCTGAGAGTGAATTATCTATGTAATCATATTATTTAATCCTTGCTAACTTTTCAATCAAATTGTTATGCTGATAATATGAATTGAAATGATAAATATTTTTTGTAATTACATAACATTTTTACAAAGCTTTGTCACTACACACACACACATACACACACACACAACACACACAATGTTGTAGCTTGAATTCACAGGCCTGGGAGAAAATTAATACACTAAGCAATAAGGAATTTAAAGACTGATGCCTCAAAATATGTCTGTTAGGTATGTTTCAGTTTAATCAGATAAAATGCTCTTCGAAAGGAGAAAAGTTATCTTTATTAAAAGTTATTGAATGCTCAGATCAGCAGAGTCTTGTCATGAAAGTTGAAAAAAAAAAAATCCACATCAGTATCTTTATATTTTGAAGTGTCTTTATATCTCAGATATGCTTAATAATGAAAACAAATATAGATAAACACATACATATATTCATGTTATTTTTATTTTTGACTATATATATAGATAGATTGATAGATAGATAGATAGATAGATAGATAGATAGATAGATAGATAGATAGATAGATAGATAGATAGATAGACAGACAGACAGACAGACAGACAGACAGATAGATAGATAGATAGATAGATAGATAGATAGATAGATAGATAGATAGATAGATAGATAGATAGATAGATAGACAGACAGATAGATATATATTTTTTTACGTTTTTAATTTATGAATATTTTGTGAAGTCAAAATTTTTTTTTTTTTTTTTTTTTAAGTGCTGCAGTGTTATTTGAGATAAAGCATGAACTTTCAAGTAATTCATTGGTGGCCTAATTAGTGTCAATATTGTTTTTAAGTGGGTAATAGTGTTTACTGCTGTTGGTCTAATATGAGCCTTATTTTCAGATGCTGGGTTTTTTCCACCCTTGAAGTTAAACTGTCAAATTAATCAAATGCTGTGGTGAACCTGCCGAAGCTCTTTATGTAGAGACAGCCTTTTTGCAAAGAGTCTAATTACATGCCCCTATTAGAGCTTATCAAGCTGAACCACATTATATCCAGAGAAGAGGAGAGCTCCTGTTTCCTTTAAAGAGCCATGCTTATAAAGGGGTTTTAGAAGACAAACCAGAATCGTTATATAAAGATAAACAGGGTTTCTTTACATTGCATGCTTTTTATTCATTTTAAAAGCAAGAGATTATCATTTGTCATATCTCATATGATTTTTCCTATTTTGTATGAAAGCTGCATGAGCCAGAAATTATTTGCTCAATATGTCTGCAGCATCTCTCACATTGATTTCGTCCTTCAGCTTGACTGTTTTCGCTAGAGGGACGGTTGTCAGAGGTCCCTCGGTGCCCACCCTAATATCTTCAACACTTGCAGTGGAGCGGAAGACGTGTATTACAAACATGTCAGACAGTGATGGTACCGGTGGGACCACTTGGGTTTTTGTTGTCTGAGATTACTTGGCTTGAGCGGCTCTTGCTCTCCAGTCTGGGGTCATTTATTGGATTGATCGTGTTTACCTCTTTAGCGTATGCTCTCTTTTTCTTTCAAGTCAACAAGTGCATGCTCTGGATACATTAGCATGCAGGAAAGGCAATCCGCGAGCTAGTCCTTCAAAACCTCTGCTTGCTCCACATGGAGAGTCCTTAAAGGGTCTGAGAGAGTTTGCATTAATTACACCTGAAACAGCTGTAGCCACACTGAATGTAATGAGTCAGTTATATACAACTCGAGCTGAATGCAATTAACCCATGCAAAGAAAACACCATTGATATTTACTTAAAACATGGTTTGTTCATTGTCTTTAAACTGAGCTTATGCTTTTTGGGTTATTTTGGTGTGTGTGTGTGTGTGTGTGTGTGTGTGTGTGTGTGTGTGCGCGCGCATGTATGTGCTTTGAAGAACTCTGGATGTTATGTGAATATGATGGCCTGGTTGTGTAATGTTAAAGTATGTGTTGTAATAGCATGAGATATTATTCTGTTATATCACTTTCTGTTTTTAATAGAGCCCAGATATTGTTTCAGGTTTTTGCCACTCTTCATGGGTGCCAGACTAAAGTTTTTTTTTTTTTTTTTTAATCATTTAGATATTTTATCAACCTTTTTTTTTTTTTTGCACACTTCATTGATGCAAAATTAGAAATGTTTGTGTTTTTAAATTCATAATTACTCTATAATATTAAGGATTATCAAAATAGACTCTAATTGCAATGATTTAGCCATGTAAGCATTTTATTGTTTTTCAAAAAAAAAAGAAAAGAAAAAAAAAAGAAATTGTAATGTGAGTGAGACAAAGCTGTTGCATGGATTCATGCACACATAACATTGCATTCTACTTTTTCATGTATATACATAATCCTTAATGTGTTATGCCATTAAATACGAACAAACTAATTAATTAATTAATTGATTGATTGATTTTTTTTAAAATATATTTTCTGTTCTTTTTTTCTGTTTTCTTCTCTATTGTGCTGTATTTCTGAGTGAAACGCTTCTCTTAGGAGAAGGAAAATGAATGGGTGGGAAGTGATTTTATTGATCAGTAACTGATTGGATCATTGGATTGTTGTTTTTTGCTAATTGCTATAATCTCATGTGAGTGAAAGGTTGCTGGAGGGAAGTGTTTGTTGTCCTGCCTTCGTGACAGTGAAGACGTCATCAGAGAAGAGATGCAGTTGCAAGACGAATGAAAAAAATATTACTAATAATGATGATATGCACAGATTAATTACACACTGCAATATTCCATTAAAACAAATCTAGAGAAATTTTGCATCAGTTGCTCATCAGTGGATCCTCTGGGATGGGTGCAATCAGAATGAAAGTCTAAACAGCTGCTAAAACAAGAATCCACATAACCTGAGTTGATCAGTTAATGTCTTATGAAATGAAGATGTTTCAGCTTTAAACCGTTGCTTCTGGGAAATATATTGATTATGTCCATCTGGAATTAACCGGATTGTTGCTTGCTGATAGCTGTGATGTCATATGAGTGACAGGATGCTGGAGGGGGAAGTAATTCTCCCACCACATTAGAGAAGAGATGTTGTTGTCAGTGGGAAGGGTAAGTCAATGTTTTTGAATAAAAAAAAAAAATATTTGCACAGATAAATTATATATATATATAAAATTATATATATATATATATATAATAAAATAAAAATGTCCAATTTCATGGTGACTTGCACAAGGCAGGTACCCAGATAACTCTGGAACTCGTTCACTGTCATAAAGAAAGTCTAAAGAGTTTCAAAATAACCAAATTAGAAATCGGAGTGTCTACCTGCTCTTTGCGATATCAAATGTGTTTGGGTTACGTTCCATATTGGACTCTTAGTGTGGAATATTCATGATGATTCCGGACAGGAGCATGGATGCAAGCCAGGGCGATAGATTTGGTTCATCAGCCAAGCACTTTATCTCACAGTGGGAAAAAAAACTGCGGTGCGATCCTCTCCGTATCACAAGTTTGCATATCAGAAAGAGACAGCCATGTGGAAAATAAAACAGGGAAATTAGTCCAAAGGTCTTCAGGTCAGGGATGTACTGCGAATCATATCAACTGGTCAGACCGCTCACGGAGGAGACCACAGCACTGTGGTGTTTTAGACAAATAGAGTGATTTGGAGTGAGGCTTCGGTGTACCAGAGGAGGTGATGAATCATACCGAACCCAGGACACATTCATCTGAAGGTGCAGTCTGTTTCCTCAGGCTGGAAAGCTTTGAATGACTGATCTCAGCTCTAGGCTGATTACCAGCAGGGTCCATCACAGTGAGCACATGGTGAACATTTAGGTGTTTAAATCATATTCCATCTGCCACATACAGGCCTTTAGTTCTGATATAAAGATGGATGGATGAAAGGTGAAAAACGCATCCAATGCTATCCAGAAGACCTGTCCTATGAATTCAGCCTGGAAATGTTATTTAATCAATCTTTGTGGATTGTTGGTTCATCAGACAGTAGAAAGTGTTGGCACGCTTTGTGTGCTGTTATTAATAAAGAAACAAGACTTCAGTTTATTTAATAATGATCTTGAGATATTTAAACAAGGACAACACAATGAAATAATGAACATGTCATAACAAACAATTGATTTATATTAATAGATTAAAGTAATAGGAACAGTTCACCCCCAAAAATAAATAAAATAAAATCCCTTCAGGCCACTCAGGATGTAGATGAGTCTGTTTCTTCATCAGAGCACTTACATCACACCAATGGATCCTCTGCAGTGAATGCATTACTGTGGATTATTGTGATGTTTTTATCTGTTATTTGAGCTCATATTTGATCTGACGGCACCCATTCACTGCAGAGAATCAAGTGATGTAGGGATAAATCCAAAGAAGAAACAAACTCTACATCTACAATTTATTTTGTGTGGCCAGATAGTGAGTACACAGCTGTTCTCTTGAGCATGCAAATGTCTTCTTGTATTTAAGTTTTTTTTTTTTTTTTTTGTATTGTTTATAATGCCTTAAACCTACTTTAATCTTTGTCTGTTATGTAACTGTCTTTGCATGATAAAATAAATATATGTTCAGCATAATTTTAATATTTATCACAGCTTTCTAAAATCATACAATATCACAGCATTGTCCTCTGTCACCTAGCGCTTTTAATCCATAAAAAGATGTGTGCCTGCTGAGCCGTCAATCAAGATCTAGAAGTCTTTTAATTATCACTTTTGAGGATCTCACTGTGTTGTCATATGTCACTGTCCGAAGCGAGAAAATCTAAGTCACCAAGATTTCCTTCAAAATATCTTCTCTTGTGTTTGGCAGAGTAACTCAGTACAAGTGGAGGGTGAGTAAATGATTAGAGGGTTTTTTGGGTGAACTATACCTTTAAGAATGTTTAGATTTTGGTATCTAAAAAAGGGGGGACAAAAATACTGATGGAGAAAATATTTCAATTATTTTTTCATTTAAACTGTATTTTGTATAGTTTCTAAATTATTGCATTGCATTATGTTGTATTGATATGTCATAATTTTTATTTCTCCATATGGACTCTCCTTATTGGAAATCAGAGTTTGGGCTCTTAAAAATATCATAAGCAAACTGGATCATGGTCTCATCACCATTCTAGATCTGGTCCAAGAAAGGATGCTGTTTGTCTTCCTTATGGAATGGTTGAATTTTCAGGAGGTTTCAGTCCTGGAGAAAGTTCTGGAGTTGAACAGCATGCTGTCCAATATAATTATAATGCACTGAATCTATGCAAAAAGATTTGAGTGTCTTCTTTATACTGCCAGGCTGCATTTAGTGAGATGTTCTCAATGACAGGAAGTGATGTTTTAATGGGCCTCACTGCAGTGGCACTATTCATTACCATTCAGATCATGAGTGGAAGGAAAAATGCAAGCGGATGTCGGTCTCCACACAAAGAACCAGACAGATTATTCTACTAGATGGCATGTTTTGAGTAGTATCTAATTTTGGTTTCCGTACCATGTCAAAGCACACAACTGGAGCCCAGATGCTACGGGAGGTAGGTGCTGTCGAATTCCTAACACACATTTTGCCTAATGTGGTTCCTCACTTCCGAACTATCATAGAGGGCATCTTCGATCAGCTCTTCCACCTCCCAGAGTCCCTGCCTATTTGTCCACCCACCAACTCCTACAAGCCACACTGTGTTCCCTCGCTGCAGACAGGTATACAAACATTACATTGATTTTATATCTGTCTGTTCTGCAGATTACTGTAGATATCGATATCATTATAACCAATGTCAAGGTTGCCACATAGTCCGGGTTTGAATAGCTGTCTGACAGCAGCTCTGCAGTGAATATGAGTAGACTGTCTGATTCAAGGCAGAGGAGAGCGTGATAGTGCTGGTTCTGATTCGCTTTTCAACAGCTGCTTTTGTGTTCTCAGAAGACGACGACTCGTCGGCTAGGGGATACTTCCAGTGCACTAAACCCAAGCAGACAGATGCTCCCACCCCCAGAGTATCATCTAGGTGACATCAACATCGAATTAGTTTTTGTTAACTAACTTTCAGGAAGAACTTAAACTCATTAAATCTGTAAAATGGATCACTGTGGAATGTGTGTGTCAAGTAATCTAATATCAACACAGATAACGTTTTTTTCTTGCAATATAATATACATATAAAATACATAATAACAGAATTTCCATATGAATATATTAGCATATCAACATATTGTTGATATCATTGCCTTTATTTGAAGTCTCGACACTAAAGTCTTTAAGATCTTTATATTGTTTTGTCTCTCTACCCTGCAGTCAGTACTTCTGTAAGATGCTTGAAGTTCTCTTCCCATGGCTGTCCTTGAACTCAACAGATCATCATACGTATATTGTCATCAAATGAAAGGTATTTGTACCCTCTGCTAGGTGTAATTTTACCACTGTTGCTATCTGATATATGTTTTGCTGCCAAAATGACCTGTCGCTCATTCAATCTGTAGTTCCCTTAGAAGCGACAATCACAATTTAGTACAAACCACCTGCGAGCTGCTTCGTGACATCATAATGCAAGGCTTCCCTGCTGGAATATTCCTGCAAAGGCCAAGTACAGTTCAAGATTTAAGTTTCATTTCTCTCAGTTGTTTTAACCCCTGATGGGAGCTTCGTAAGTTGAGTGACGATGATGAAAGTGATATCGTGGGCTCCGTAATCCCCATTCCATACTATAATTGAATGCCACAGAATCTGATTGGCTGTAAAATACGTTCAAGTCCGGAAAGTATTGGAATGGCAGCGGGAAATCGTGTCTTGTGTCTTAGACTGTACCATAGTGATTATCTGGCAAGCTGACACTAGCCGTTTTAGTACACGCATTTGAAACCAAGTGACAAGCATTGCTGTATCTCTGTCAAAAATATGTTGGCGAGTAATATTCATTTGAGATCCTCTTACTGAGATATGTAGTCTCAATGCCCTCAATGAAAATTATTTATAACTCTGTTGTGCAAGAATGAAGCATTTGCCTTGTTTTGGAATCATTCTCTTTGGTTCTTTAATGATCTTGATCTTTTGTGCAATTGTTTTAAAATCGAAGGTGCCACAATTAGTTTTATTGAATCAACCTGATTCATTGGCATTGCTTAGCACCACTGGAGGGTTAATGAATTTTAATTTGGTACAAATTACACAAGTTAAAAGTCAGAATCTGGTGGCCTTTTATTTAGTGCCTAATTGAATGTAGAATCACTTCTCTTAAAACACTTGCACCATCACCATTTTGTTTTAATGCTCTAACAATTCTAAACATGTTCTCGCAGGTTTGCAAGACAACATCAACTTCTGTTTTCAGATATTATACTGTTTTCATATACAAGACAACATCAACTTCTGTTTTCATATATTATACTTTTTTCATATACAAGACAACATCAACGTCTGTTTTCATATATTAAACTGTTTTCATATATAAGACAACATCAACTTCTGTTTTCCCCTCTACGTAGAGCTTTCCTGTCACTTTTCGGACTGAATGTTGATGAAGATGTCAGCTACCTGACGTTTCAGGCATTGGCCTGTCTGGAACAGCTTTGCAGGAACTTGAGGAGCCTCCTACATTTCTAGAGAGATCCATGTTTCTGCTCAGCCAAGCAAGGTATCAAACACCATCAATTATAAATGTTGCCCTGTTCAATTACATATACTACAGTTCACAAGTTTGTGGTTGGTTAATTTTTTTTAAATGTTTTAAATGCCCAAAAGCCTTGATCTCTGCCTTTTAAAGTATAATAAAAAACAGACTTTTCCTTGTTCAGTTTATTTTTTTTTAATAAAAAAAAAAAAGTGTTTCAAGGCCTTTTTTTAAGCTGTAAAATATTTAATTGATTAACTGGTTTCTAATTTCTCTTTGGACATGCAATGCTTTTTTATTATATATTTGTTTTAAATATTTATTTTCATTATTATTTTTGACAAACCTTGTCTAGAGGTAATTTACATACAGAAATCTTAAAGGTACTGAATCAAAAACAGCGCTTTTATTAAACAGTTTGGGGTCAGTCAGATTTTGATTACTTTTATTCAGCAAAGATGCAATACATTTATTGAAAGTGACAGTAAAGACATTTAAATTGTTGCAAAAAAAAATAAAAAAATTCAAATGAATTTTAAATAATTGCAAGCAAATATCATGGTATCCACAAAAGAAATAAGCAGCTCTGTTTTCTGTTTAAGCTTTGATAATAAACCATGTTTCTTGAGCACCAAATCAGCATATTAAAATAATTTCTGAAGGATCATGTGACACTGAAGCCTGAAGAGTAATGATGCTGAAGATTCAGCTTCGCCATCACAGAGATAAATTACATTTTAAAATATATTATGTATTAATACATTAAAATGGAAAAGATGAAAACTAAATATAGCAAAAGTATTCTTCTGCACCTTGGAAAAATCTTTTCAGTTTTTTCAAATGTTGCTCACAGCCATTCGTGTCTTTAGTAATTAGGTGCTCCTTTTGATTTTTACTGTAGCGGTAGCAGCAGTCAGAGATGGGCTCCCCCCAGGCCAGCCCAACAGTCTCCCCTCCTGCAACCCCACCTGGAGCTCCCCCTGGAGATGGAAGCGGAGGACTCACTGGAGCTGCAGCTGCGGAGCCTGGCTAAATTTGCCGTGGCGGCCATGGAGCACGCGCTCCCTCTCATCAGGACAGGTGAGAGTCCTCTTAAATCCTCTTTCCTGTTTCAAACGCAGCTACAGCTGCTGCCTTTCCCCTCACACATGTGTTTCCATCGCTCATCATATTCCCCTCATTTTTCTCATCCCTGCCCTCTCCGAGAGCCTGAAGTTTTTCCAACGGGTGCTAGAGCTGCTGGCAGAGGCACAGGGGCTGCTGGGAGACAGCATAGCCCCCGAGGTGTGGGACGAGCACAGCCTGACTGCGACAGAGCTGGCAAGTGTCTTCAACAGCCCTCCTCCACGGTGCAGATCCATAGCCATGAGGCTGATGTCTGCATTGGTGCATACAAACACACACCTGTCGCTGCTCCGTCTCACCCACTCCACTTACTCTGAGGGACAGATGGTCATTGTAGAACGTTAAGCTATCAGCGCAAATCAGTCATGGCACAACCGTTGTTTTTTTTTTTTTTAGGGCAGTTTCACCACTTAGAAGACCCTGTTTGCTCCTGACAACTCAATACATCTTCTATTTCCATCTAAAGCATTTGTATTGGTTTAATAAAATACAGTAAGAATTTACAATAAGAAGTATCTCGTTTCAATATGGCAATATGGTCTTGTTTCAATAGCATTAGTTAATGAAATAAATGAACATACCTTTAGAAATATTATTAATCTTGCTTAATGTTAATGCATTCCAGCTTGTATAAATTAACATTAGTTAATAATTTATGAATGTACATTAATTAACAATAAAACAATTCTACATTTAGTTCATAAGTTAACCTAGATTCACAAATTCTGTTTATATTAGTTAATGATGGCTCATTAACTAATTTTAATGTATTGAGCGTCATGATGCATTTTTTTTTTTTTTTTTTTTTTGTCCCATTGAGATACAGTATGTCTTCTAACATAGTCTTGGTCGGTGTTACCCAATAAGCATATTTATGTTAATATTTATATATAATAAACGAATGGTCTTTCAGATTTATATTATTTTACATTGCTATATAATATTAATTAACACTGTTCGTATTCCTGTTAGTTCATAATGCATAAACCAATTTTAACATATATTATTTCATGTAGATATTTAGTCATGGTTAAGAAATGGTAATGTTCACAAACTTATTGTAAAGTCTTACCATTATCATTATTCAAAGTTTACTTGTTTTTATTCAGATTATGTGTGTTTTATATAAAATTACATAAGTGCATTGCATTATATGCATACCAAGGATTAAGTAGGTCCTATTACACATATTTACAAAGTTGTTTCATCCAATGATGTTTATTGACTATAGAAATATTTTTCAACGAGCCCATTGTGTGTGTGTGCACACATATGAGAACATTCCCCACCGCATATGATTATGTATATTTCACAGCATGCCTCTCTCCCTCATTGATCTTTAATGCATGCTCATGGCGTTTTAGCTTGAAAAACTGCTGTCATCTGAAAACTTTCTTTGAAATGCACAGGACTCTTGCTGCCCCCTGCTGGCAATAAAATGGCATGAGCTCTTTTAGTCTCTTAGTACTTGTATTTTGTTTTTGTTTTTTTTTGTAAGGTAACAGAGAGGTAAATTACAGGCATGTTTTGAGACAATGGGAGACGTTATATGCATCCAGCATGGCATGACGTCTTCTGAAAAACTAGAATCATCTCTGATCCACCACCAAATGGTCTTCACGGGCACAGCCATTCTCACAATACGTCTCCTGCAAACCTTGTTACTTGTGGAGAAGGTGAGTGAGCATATGGCTGTGCCATTCTTAGGCATTAATTAGCTGTGCCACGTTGCTGAATGAACATATGGCCTTGTCCTTCACGGTCATTATTAAAACAAATGACACACCAGAAGTCTCTATGGAAGGGTCAATTGTTCAGCTAAGCTGTAGACCTAAGGACAGCACTGTAATTACAGACAAATTAATTAGTTTGAGCTTGTTTAGTGTACATATTTGTGTTTATTACCTTATGTGTGATGTCTTTACAAACAGGCTGGAGATAACCTTCCTGAAGGTACAGTGGCTGCAGTTTCCTTGTGTGTTTTGATTCATCCTTCAGTATAGCGTACCCACTCATCCACGAGTCAGCAGTGGGGTACCTAGAGCAGGCTTGCTTTGAACGATACAGCCAGTATCGTAGAGTATTCCGTATTTCTCACTGCATGAAAGCTATATGCACTTTTTTAAAGGATGCACAGGATGAGGTAATGATTGGAAACTTTCAAGACTGAATAACTTGCAAGAAATCTACTAGAGGTATACGTTTCTTGGTGGAGTCTGGCTTATACCGATAAAATAAAAAATGTAATATCCGATATTAAAATTCTACACTATTGTCTAAATAATTACAAATAGAATACAAAAGACTAACATAAATTGAGATATGGAGTCATTTTGAGGTTTCTAAAAGCTGATGTAATGCTTGGAAACTTTTAAGAATGCCTAACTTAGGATATATGCTAAAGAAAGAATATATTTCTTTCACTGGATTGATTTAATTAAAATTCTAATTTATAAGCCAATAATTGTTTTGGTTTGTTATTGACCATAGTCTATAATAAAGTCATTTTGAGATTAATTAAAGTTTGCATTTAATAGTGTTACTATTATTATTATTTTTATTATTATTATTTTTTTTTTTTATTTATTAGTTTTAAAAGAGCAACACATTTAAAAAAATATATATAAATATAGCTTTGCAGCATTGCAAAGAAAGCTAAATATAAAGAAAAGAAAGAAATCACTGATTTGTCCACAGTGAAGTTCAGCTAATGTCAATTTTATTCTGGCTAGTTAAATTCATTTTGGGCTATCAAAATCTTAATAATACCTGCCCAAAAGAGCTACAAGGGATTTCTAAATATTGCGAGCCCTGGAATCTACTCTGATCTCATAGTCACAACCTCACCAATCTGATTATTAGCCATAGGTTGTGACTAACTGTAACGGTGGCGTGACAACAGAGAAGGGGATCCAAGTGCAAGCTTTGTTCAAGAACGTAATCAAAACAGTAAATCACAAGCAAAAAACAAAATCCCAGGACAAAACAAAAGAGTAATCCAAATAACAGGCGAAGTTCGAGGCAGGCAGCAATCGATCACAAAACCGAGAACAATCCAAAGACAAAAACACTCGGGCAAGGTAATGCAAGGAAACAGGGAAAACACAATAAACTAAGAAATGCTTAGATTTGTTTGCCTACAGCAAAAAAAAAAAAAAAGACTCAGCAATGAGTGTGTGAGAGCATGCAGCTTAAATAGTCCTCCTAATGGGAAACAGGTGTGTTTGTAATCAGTTCCAGGGCACGAGAGTTATGGGAAATGGAGTCTGGGGTGAAAAGGTGATGGAGACGTCTGGTGGTGAGTGGGAGGAACAGCAGGGATCAGATTCATGACAGTAATACTATTTACTTGATTGCCTGTGCTTGCCATTTTAAAGTAGTAGTTATGGCTAGTCCTATGAAGTATGGCCCATGGTTACTAGTTATAGTGGTAATAGTATTTTTGTCTAGCCCCCATAGTTAATGCAACTACATAACAACTTAACTAATAGTCAGAAATCTAGAATCCCACCAAATATGCCCCATGCTTCATCTAACCTGAGATCTAGTATGTATTTAACCCTGGATGCAGATTTGCAGTAACAAACACCTTCACCTTAAAGTGACATATCATAAAAATCTGACTTTTCCAGGTTTTAAGTGTTATAATTATGTCCCCAGTGCATCTACCAGCAAAGGAAATGTAAAAAAGATTAACCCATTAACTTTGTTTTGGTAAGCCTTCTTCTGCAAGAGTCTGAGAAAATGAGCACGTCTGATTTCGCTCCCTTGGTGACGTGGCAAAGGGATCTTATTACAATATTACGGCTCATTAATCTGTAAGTTTATACTAAGCATCTACCTCTCTCTTGTGAAGCCAACAAGGAAGTGACTTAAACTGAAATTTGTCAACTAATGCCATAGTGAACGTTTGAGCAAAACATGCTAACTGTTCTGTCTTTGGCTGCACAGATGAGAACAGAACAATATTTAGAGTCCCAGCCTCAGAGGAGACAAGAAGTGCATTTATTGATTTATGTACTGTATATTGCTGCTGCCACACAGCTCTAAATAAACATGTGATTTATTTCCCAGCAGTTTACCTTCACTGACATAACCGACTGTTTTTGTAACTCGTCTGTGTTTTTGAAGTAAACTTGGTTGTGAATGAGAACTTAGTTTAGTACTCACGTGCTGTGACAGCCACTTTCTGTTCATGTGCTTCAGATGTGTGCTCTCAGAAGACGGTATATCAGAAGTTTAAACTCAGAACTTAAAACGCATAATTTCAGTGCGATAAATAATATACTCAGAACCAAAACAGATATTTTTAGCAGGTCCGAGATGCAATGGCGCAGCTCTTTTCTGGAAAAGGGGGCAGAGAGCAGCAGCTCATTTGCATTTAAAGAAACAGACACGAAAAACAGCGTGTTTCTGCTTCCACTCAATATAGGCATTTTAAAAATGTGAAGTATTTTGAGCTGAAACTTCACAGACACATTCTGGGGACGCCAGAGATTTATATTGCATATTATAAAAAGGAGCACATGTCTCCTTTAATCTACTTGAGAAAATAGTTTCAGCATAATCATAATGATATCAAATGTAACGGCACTTTATTTTACAGTCCTATTCCTCATGTACATACTATGTACTTATAATAGTAATAACAATAACTATGTAATAACTAGGTCCTAACCCTGAACCTATCCCTAAACCTAACCCTACCCATGTAGTTACCTTGTGTTACCAGAACTTTCTTAGATAAATACACTGTAAGTACACTATAAGTACATGTAGGTACACGTACTGTAAAATAAAGTGCAACCAATGTAACCATTTACTCTTAGTCAGGTAAACATTATGTCAGTTACTTAGTTCAGAGATATTCCACACAAACGAAAATTCTCATAGATAAATCTAAAGCCCTATTCGGACGGGACTAGTTTTCTAAACTATGTTTGAGTTTCGATTCTTACCACCTGACGTCTGAGATTTTTATGTACCAATTCGGACGGGACTAACATCTTTGCATTTATTACAGAGGTGGGAGAGTCTGATTTGTGCATCTGGGCGTCACAGAGATCACGTGCTCTGTATGCGTTCATTGCATTCATTCAGAATGATTGCCATTAGTATTATTACACAATAAATACTAAATGGCTAGTTAACTTGTTTTCCTTTTTTTTGTGTGTGTAATAGGCTGAACCTACCGTATGTTTAATTTTCATAAAGGTACATATGTAATTCAAAAAAACATTGTCACACCATGGTCTGTCCAGCAGAGGGAAACCTAGAGCACAAGACCTTCCACAACTTCCTCCTGATATCCTGTTAATGATTAGCTCAATGATATCACCTGTGCCTGGCTTGTTAGTGTTTATGTGTGGGCATATATAAGACCTGCATTTATTTTTATACATTTGAAGTTCTTGCTGTCACAACTGGGGCTAGAACCCAGAATATGTTGCAGGTAGCCCAATGCTCTAGCCACTACACCACAGAGCAGTGTAGACCCAAATTGCAGAGAACCACACAAGGCAGGATTGGAAAAAAACAAACTGTCTTTACTTAGTGTCTTTCTTGAATAAACATGAAAGTTAACTTCTGAAGCATGGCTGGAGAAGATACAGATCCACAAGGCAAAAAGGTCCAAAAAACAAAGTAAAGCCTACAAATAAGCAGGTCAAAGTTCTGAGTAAAAAGTCTCTCAAAGAAATCCAAAACATAGGGCCAAAGGATCTGTCTGAACAAAAGAACTTCAAGACTGAGCAAAGATAAAAATAAATGCAGGTCTTATATATGCCCACACACAAACACTAATAAGCCAGGCACAGGTGATATCATTGAGCTAATCATTAACAGGATATCAGGAGGAAGTTGTGAAGGTCTTGTGCTCTAGGTTTCCCTCTGCTGGACAGACCGTGGTGTGACATATGTAACAGAGTGCATAAATGAGCGTGAGTAATTTTACCAGATGCTGATACTACAATAGCCGGTATTAACAGTTTACGTGATCTTGCTCTTGATTTTATTGTTTGTATTATTTTTTTTAAATTATTTATTTGTCGGTAAGCAAATATATCAAACATGCGCGCGGCAAGATCATCTACGGTAATTCACGTTGGCCAAAACACACAAGGAATCGCGTTGTGAAATAAAATATCACCGGCAATCACAGACATTCGCATTCGGACGGGATTAGTTTTCTCAGAGGATCACTGAGTTTGCTGAAAAACAGTAGGTATTTTGCTCTGGAATTATCACAAGAGGTTGTGTGAGAAAAACACAGATGTGGCAGATTCAGGCGGGATTAAAATCACCAAGTACGTCTGTGAAACGCAGATTTCTCTAACGACCCCCTGTAAAACTAGTCCCGTCCGAATAGGGCTTAAGTCTGATTTCAGAAAGATACTCATTTCAAAGGGCTGAGCTAGCTGCATAATCGTGCCGAGCCTATTGCAATTTTTCCTCAAGTACCTAGACCAAAACAAAACTTCATCCAAATGGAGGCAGGAACTAACAGTTGGAATTTGCACTAATTCTGTTGCTCAGTGGTAGACCATTGTGTTAGCAGCGCAAAAGGTTGTGGGTTCAATTCCCAGGGAACACACATACTGGTAAAATAAAAAGCACCAAATGCACTGTAGGTTGCTTTAGATAGAAGTGTCTGCTAAATGCATAAATGTAATCAAGGCCTAGTGCCAAGGGATTTTAAGGGCCCTCTTAGACGACAATGTTTTCATCCAAAGACCAGAATCTTTTTATGCGTTTTGACTGTTTGCATACATAACAACAGTGGATTGGAGACTGAAAATGCATATTTTTGAAAATGGCACCGTTGTCATTACCAATACAGGAATCTTTGAAAACGGTGACATCATGAGCGTGCGTAGTATGTGTTAGGTAGACATGCGCAGTGCATGTCAATTTTAAAGGCAAGTGCGATCAAACATACACAACAATGTTGCTGCTCAAGAGTTTGCTAACGCTTCTTCAGCAAAGTGTAGATTTACTTCACCAAAATTACAACCAACAGCGGTGACACATATACAACATATAATCGTCACTTCCCTACAGGCATAGTTTACTAAAAAGGTGACAGCGCCAACTACAGGACTGATAAACGAAATGCAGCAAGTTTTGCCTGTTTCTGCGGATATGTGTAAACGCGAATGGTTTCGAAAATGTTGTCTTGTACATGTCAAAGCTTTTTAACCATGACAACATGATTGCCATGTAAACGTAGCCTAATCTTTTTTGTAGACAAAAGTTGATTTGCAAGAAAAAACATATCTCAGGAAATCAAAGTGTCTAAGGTTCTTCCAGCCTTACAATCACAGTATCTAGCTAAAATCTAGGGCAGCCCTAAATTAAAATTAATCAGGAAGATAGTTTAGCAGTTTGAATAATGGTTTAGAAACAGATGCTTTTCAATACCATCAGCACCTACCAATGATGAAGAAATGTGTTCAGATTTGCTCCTACCTGTAAGTTGCTCACAATTATGGAAACTGTAAAACCGCCACTGACATCTGCTGATATGTCTGGCACTGTGGAAGATGTGTCATTGTGTAAAAATCTGTAAAAATCGCGTCTCTTCGTAATTGGAAATTTGCACAAGCAAGCCCGCTCCTGCAGTTGGAGAGTCTGAAGATATTTCTGAAAATGTTTGTCTCATCCGATGTCCCCAGTGAAGGCAGACACATACACCTGCTCTCTGAGCATTTTGAAGGTACAAGATCTGCAGTGAAAATTGGGAGATAGAGCTATTTTAAGCCACTTTCAGTAGATAAGTGTCAGGAAAGACAGGAAAAAGTTCACCTAGTTTTGGAATTGAAAATTGCAGCTTAACCAGCTACATGGGTTATCGTTGGTCATTAACTGATTTAACTTGGTTGTAAGTGAATGAACCAAGATTTATGATATTGAAATGCAGCTAATGTTTTATATAATATCTCATCAAGGATGAATTAAATATAGTAAAAAGAGATGGCAAATATATTTATAGTTTTTGTATAGTTTTTCTGTTTATAGCTTTAATTTGATTTCCTCTAAAATATTTCAAATAAATGCTGTTCTTTCTATTTGTCTGAAGACTGAAGGTTGCTGAAAATACAATTTTGCCTACACAAGAATTAAATACATTTTAAAATATATTTAAATAAAGAACTGTTGTTTTAAAACGTGATAAAAATTTCACAATCTTACTGTTCTAACTTGTTTTCCTTTTTTTTGTGTGTGTAATAGGCTGAACCTACCGTATGTTTAATTTTCATAAAGGTACATATGTAATTCAAAAAAACATTGTCACACCATGGTCTGTCCAGCAGAGGGAAACCTAGAGCACAAGACCTTCCACAACTTCCTCCTGATATCCTGTTAATGATTAGCTCAATGATATCACCTGTGCCTGGCTTGTTGGTGTTTGTGTGTGGGCATATATAAGACCTGCATTTATTTTTATACATTTGAAGTTCTTGCTGTCACAACTGGGGCTAGAACCCAGAATATGTTGCAGGTAGCCCAATGCTCTAGCCACTACACCACAGAGCAGTGTAGACCCAAATTGCAGAGAACCACACAAGGCAGGATTGGAAAAAAACAAACTGTCTTTACTTAGTGTCTTTCTTGAATAAACATGAAAGTTAACTTCTGAAGCATGGCTGGAGAAGATACAGATCCACAAGGCAAAAAGGTCCAAAAAACAAAGTAAAGCCTACAAATAAGCAGGTCAAAGTTCTGAGTAAAAAGTCTCTCAAAGAAATCCAAAACATAGGGCCAAAGGATCTGTCTGAACAAAAGAACTTCAAGACTGAGCAAAGATAAAAATAAATGCAGGTCTTATATATGCCCACACACAAACACTAATAAGCCAGGCACAGGTGATATCATTGAGCTAATCATTAACAGGATATCAGGAGGAAGTTGTGAAGGTCTTGTGCTCTAGGTTTCCCTCTGCTGGACAGACCGTGGTGTGACATATGTAACAGAGTGCATAAATGAGCGTGAGTAATTTTACCAGATGCTGATACTACAATAGCCGGTATTAACAGTTTACGTGATCTTGCTCTTGATTTTATTGTTTGTATTATTTTTTTTAAATTATTTATTTGTCGGTAAGCAAATATATCAAACATGCGCGCGGCAAGATCATCTACGGTAATTCACGTTGGCCAAAACACACAAGGAATCGCGTTGTGAAATAAAATATCACCGGCAATCACAGACATTCGCATTCGGACGGGATTAGTTTTCTCAGAGGATCACTGAGTTTGCTGAAAAACAGTAGGTATTTTGCTCTGGAATTATCACAAGAGGTTGTGTGAGAAAAACACAGATGTGGCAGATTCAGGCGGGATTAAAATCACCAAGTACGTCTGTGAAACGCAGATTTCTCTAACGACCCCCTGTAAAACTAGTCCCGTCCGAATAGGGCTTAAGTCTGATTTCAGAAAGATACTCATTTCAAAGGGCTGAGCTAGCTGCATAATCGTGCCGAGCCTATTGCAATTTTTCCTCAAGTACCTAGACCAAAACAAAACTTCATCCAAATGGAGGCAGGAACTAACAGTTGGAATTTGCACTAATTCTGTTGCTCAGTGGTAGACCATTGTGTTAGCAGCGCAAAAGGTTGTGGGTTCAATTCCCAGGGAACACACATACTGGTAAAATAAAAAGCACCAAATGCACTGTAGGTTGCTTTAGATAGAAGTGTCTGCTAAATGCATAAATGTAATCAAGGCCTAGTGCCAAGGGATTTTAAGGGCCCTCTTAGACGACAATGTTTTCATCCAAAGACCAGAATCTTTTTATGCGTTTTGACTGTTTGCATACATAACAACAGTGGATTGGAGACTGAAAATGCATATTTTTGAAAATGGCACCGTTGTCATTACCAATACAGGAATCTTTGAAAACGGTGACATCATGAGCGTGCGTAGTATGTGTTAGGTAGACATGCGCAGTGCATGTCAATTTTAAAGGCAAGTGCGATCAAACATACACAACAATGTTGCTGCTCAAGAGTTTGCTAACGCTTCTTCAGCAAAGTGTAGATTTACTTCACCAAAATTACAACCAACAGCGGTGACACATATACAACATATAATCGTCACTTCCCTACAGGCATAGTTTACTAAAAAGGTGACAGCGCCAACTACAGGACTGATAAACGAAATGCAGCAAGTTTTGCCTGTTTCTGCGGATATGTGTAAACGCGAATGGTTTCGAAAATGTTGTCTTGTACATGTCAAAGCTTTTTAACCATGACAACATGATTGCCATGTAAACGTAGCCTAATCTTTTTTGTAGACAAAAGTTGATTTGCAAGAAAAAACATATCTCAGGAAATCAAAGTGTCTAAGGTTCTTCCAGCCTTACAATCACAGTATCTAGCTAAAATCTAGGGCAGCCCTAAATTAAAATTAATCAGGAAGATAGTTTAGCAGTTTGAATAATGGTTTAGAAACAGATGCTTTTCAATACCATCAGCACCTACCAATGATGAAGAAATGTGTTCAGATTTGCTCCTACCTGTAAGTTGCTCACAATTATGGAAACTGTAAAACCGCCACTGACATCTGCTGATATGTCTGGCACTGTGGAAGATGTGTCATTGTGTAAAAATCTGTAAAAATCGCGTCTCTTCGTAATTGGAAATTTGCACAAGCAAGCCCGCTCCTGCAGTTGGAGAGTCTGAAGATATTTCTGAAAATGTTTGTCTCATCCGATGTCCCCAGTGAAGGCAGACACATACACCTGCTCTCTGAGCATTTTGAAGGTACAAGATCTGCAGTGAAAATTGGGAGATAGAGCTATTTTAAGCCACTTTCAGTAGATAAGTGTCAGGAAAGACAGGAAAAAGTTCACCTAGTTTTGGAATTGAAAATTGCAGCTTAACCAGCTACATGGGTTATCGTTGGTCATTAACTGATTTAACTTGGTTGTAAGTGAATGAACCAAGATTTATGATATTGAAATGCAGCTAATGTTTTATATAATATCTCATCAAGGATGAATTAAATATAGTAAAAAGAGATGGCAAATATATTTATAGTTTTTGTATAGTTTTTCTGTTTATAGCTTTAATTTGATTTCCTCTAAAATATTTCAAATAAATGCTGTTCTTTCTATTTGTCTGAAGACTGAAGGTTGCTGAAAATACAATTTTGCCTACACAAGAATTAAATACATTTTAAAATATATTTAAATAAAGAACTGTTGTTTTAAAACGTGATAAAAATTTCACAATCTTACTGTTTTCACAAATAAATGCAGCTCTGATAACCAAAAAGACTTCTTTCAAAAACATAAAGAAATGTACCAACCACAAACTTTCGAACAGTAGTTTATATATTAACAATGTTACAAATATGTTTGCTATGTGTTAGCTATGTTCCAAAGCACTTTTTGGACTAGTTGGCAAGCTTGACCACCCAATGACCTGGTTCTTCCAGCTAGGAATAGATCTGTAATATTTTGGTCAAGAGCTCTTCCATCTTCTGGGGATAGAATGCTGTTACCCTTTATAATGTTTGTGTGTACTATACACTGAATTGCTTTTACATTTCCTTGCAATTCTATTATACTGTACATAGGCTGTTAGTGACCCCTGAACTCTGTAGACGGTAATATCCCACCCTAACTCCCTGCTCTCCCCCCTACAGAAGTGTTTAGGAGTTCAGAATGTGGCCAAACCTGCCTCATCCATCTGCAGCGGAGTGCATTTCTTGCTTCATTCCCATGTCCTGTATGAGATCAGAATGTTTGGCCTTCAAGCAAGCAAGAGAGGTGAATTATTCATCTTCCTGTTTCCAGCGAGACCCCAAGTAATGCACAAAGAAGAAATATATTGATATACCAATACACAGCTGGCTAATAAATAATGTATCCTCACTCCATGTTTAATGGGTTATTGCGGTCATGCTAAGTAATGATTGACATTGGAAATGCCCCAGTCTCACTGCTGTAGGTGGCATTTTGGTGGATTTGGATGAGGTAGCTTGTTGTAAGTGCAATATCATAGCGCTATCAAACAACTTTATGTCTGATCCAAAGGTGAGCACTGCTGCCAAGGATATTCTACTCTATCTGCTGAAGGGACGATTGATGATGACAGCTGCAAGTTGGAGCAGATTTAATGAGGCACTTTATCCGGTCATTCCCATATTACAGGTGCAAACACTCTTTCCTTTCTCCACATCTCTCGTCACACGCACACACAAATGCACAGACGCAATATAACCGTCAAACTAGGCTGAAAAAAATAATTTCCAATGTAATATTAACGCGTTTGCAAGACGCCTGAGGCAGAATGGTAATTTCCATGTTACGCCGCATTCTAGTTTAAACAAGGTTATTTTGTACGTTTCAAAAACCGAAACTGTGTTTCATTTTTGAAACGACTTCCACTGCGGGGTGGGGTGGGGTTGAAATCGAATATTCATAAATCTTTTCAAGGTCATCACATTTGATTCATTTTTAGCTGAAGCCCCTGAGTAATCGGTTTGTGCTGTCAATAAAGCAGTGGTGAAATGGCACTGTGTGTTGTTTATTGTTTTTCCAAAATGGATTTAGGTTTGAGTCTGTTGTCCATCATGGACGTGTTAAACCTTGGTGCGTTTTTGCATTTTAGAGATATGCAGGCATTGAGGACGCCCTGAGAAACTGTATCCTGCTGATAAGTGAAGCATCTGCTGAAAAGAGAGCTGCTAGATTATGGGTGCTCTCCGATTTCAGTTCACCAAGCAATCAAATAATATAATTCTAAACTATAATTTATTCTCACTTAATTGCAGTTAGCATGCAATTAAGTGTCCGAAGACATTAAATCAAAATGCTTAATTGTGAACTAAATGTAAAATTTGTTTAAGTTACATTTTACTTACTTTTAACAGGCTGAAAATTAAGTTGATATTCACAGAAACTATAGCTAGTTATGATCAGCATTCAAATAATAATTCAAATAAATCTTATTGTGAAGTGTTACCACAAATCTATAATAGTATATCAATAATGCTAAATTAACACAACCATCTGAATGAACTTAAGTCTGGGAAGATACCACATTTAATTTGATACAAATGAAACTGAGGAATACTGTTTTGCTGTTGTTGTTTTTTGCCTTTTGATTTATTTTTAATTTATTTTATTGAATGAAGCATTCTAGCCTAATTTGTGGACTGTTGTCATATGCATCAAATTAACAATGTTGTCCTTCCTCAGTGAGCTCCATTTCTCTCAAAACACCTCACAAACCAATTTGAAGTGTTTTGAAGCAAGTGCATGAATTGACAAAGCAGGTAACATATTTCAACATGATCTAGAAACAGACAGTCTTGATTTATATTTCATTATGTTCTTTATAGAGTCATCAATGCATGCTGTGCTGAAGGCCTTGGGTTTATCAGACAAGCTCATATCTTTCATCACACAGTGTGTCAACAACAATGTGTTGGTAAACCTCACATTTTCTGTGTTTCATGAGCCTTTTATCATGAATGAATTTAGGAAACTGGGGCCTGGGCATGATACTTGAGTTAATGGTGTCAGTCAAGAGTGAGTCAGTATGAGTTCACATCTATTGCATGAACTGTACATCCCTAGGCTGAAAGCTGCCAGCTTTGTTGAGTATTCAGGCCTACCAGTCTAGCTAATTAGTGAGAATTATGCACCGAAATGTCTGGCAATTATGCCATGAGCAGTATCTGAAGCATCGCCTTCATTCGCCATGCCTAGTTAGTGCTGTTATTGTCAATTATGACTTTGCTCTGGCTGTTTGTTTTGACTACTTGCCTTGTCTTTGAGGCTATCTAACTTTTTGTGGTTATGGTCTTACAGTGAATGTTATGACTGCGGTCATGTTTGTGTTGACTGTAAACACTTCTAAACTCAATCATGATGACTTATGACTTTTTATAACACCTTTCTAAACAACTTAGCACTTCAGAAACTTGTCGCGGATGTGTTCTTCTGATGATTATGAAAACTTCTTTAATTCTCTCACTTTATTCAGTACTTCCAAGAAGCTAAGACATTTAAGCTCATGTCTTGTGTCTTACCTCTGGGATCTATTTATATGTAGAGCATGGATTATTTGTTGGAGCCTTGCACATGCATGCTGAGGAAGCTGGTCCTTGCAGAGCCCTCCCTACATCACAGTCTGTCCCAGCAAACGTCTCTTCTTATCATGCTGCTCAGAGGTATGGCCCGCAAAACATCCCACCGACCTTGATTTCATCCAGTTTACCGTAGATAGTTAATTTGTCCCAAGCACCAGTTTTATAGGCACCTTTTATAGCTGTTAGTTTTCTTATTATTTTTCATTCTCTTGGAGTTTATGTCAGCTACTTTGGCACAAGGAATTGGGAGCTTAACTCAGTGTTCATAGTGCCAATTTTGGGGTCATTCTCAATTCTTCTAGTGCCACCAACAGTTAACCTTCAAGACCATTCACTACCATTTAAATGATTTATTTGATTAAAAAAAAAATTACGCTCACAAAAACTGCATTTGTTTGACTGAAAATAAAGTATTATTTTAATTTCATTGCACAACAAAACAAACTAAAACAAAACTAAAAATATGAATAATTGGATATTTGAATTTCATAACCATTTCAAGTCTTGCGAAGAACTTTTTTTCAAGCAATTTTTGAAACAAAACTTCATTCACACCATGTCCGTAGCTTAGGGTTCGTGCAAAGTTTGAAGTCAGCACCACACAGTGATCAATATACAAGCAATTACATATCTTCTAGCCTTTCAAACAAACAAACAAACAAAACTGATTACATGTCGTGACAGCACAGATCTATGCATTTACTTGGTAACACAAGGTCCACTGTTGTGTTTGGCCACTCAATTGCTGCTTGTAATTGCATCTTTGATTATTTCTACATTTACTGCTAAAAATGCAGAGCTATTGACACCCTCCTTCCAGTTCTCTAGAACATCGCATAAATGGCAAATGTTATTTTTATGCATTCCCCATGTCTAGACATTTATAAGCATTTCCAAGTGTAGAGCTCCCAGATATGCTGTTTGTGAATGTTTGTATTACATCAGAATGGTGATGTAAAAAAAATGTTTTTCTGGCTCAACCCCATTTTGTTTTGTTCCACAATAACATCTATAATAGATCAGTTGTGTTGCTTTCCCTGTTATAGTTTTGATTTCATGTTTTATTTCTCCCTGCTCTCAGGATGTGGCCCTTTAAATCTACTTGCTACTATGCAACAATTAACCATTTTGTATTTGTATACAGTATTTTATATACAATGCATGCTTTGTACATTTTTACTTTGACACTTTTGTATATTTAAATTTCAATCAGGACCACTTCCGTCAAGTATATTTATGACAATTATAATTGCATACATTTAGTGTTGGCAGTATGGTTATGTTCTGGGCAACCCTCCACACGCCTGTCCATGCAGCCATGCTTGGACAGAGCGGGGAGAGCAGCAAGACAAACCCCCCTGGGGTACAGAAGAGAACAATAATAAGCATACATAATTACAATTCACAATTACATGAGTTGTAAACAAAATGTCATAGAGACTGCTTCCAATGAAGACACTGTAAAGAAAGAACAAGTTAGATCGGATTACAGGTTCAGTTGGTGGAATTGAGGTTGGAGGAGGGAGTTAATTGCAAGCAGCAATGCGATGGAAGAGAAGCTGAAGAATGGGAATTTAAATAGACCGCAGGTGATAGGTGTCAAGACTGGATTGGTACACGTCAGGAACAGCTGATGCAAGCGTGACTAACATGGTCTGACTGAACTAACGCGATGCTCGATGATTGCTCTCCTGGTATTTTGACTTATTTAAGCTTCTCTCTTGATAAAGGAGAAGCCATTTGTTTGATGAAATGGCAAGAATAGTTGTTTGGTATGTTTTATTTGTTGTATGTTCTAACCCTCCATTGTTCGATATGTAAAATATAAATAAATCTGCTGCAAGCTGCATTCAACCCCTGTCAATTAATACAACTCTAATCTGATGACACTTATGAAAGTGAAAGTCACGTGACATTCAGCCAAGTATGGTGACCCATACTCAGAATTTGTGCTCTGCATTTACCCCAATCTGAAGTGCACACACACAGAGCAGTGAACACATACCCAGAGCAGTGTAGGCAGCCATTTATGCTGCGGCGCCCAGGGAGCAGTTGGGGGTTCAGTGCCTTGCTCAAGGGCACCTAAGTCATGGTATTGAAGGTGGAGAGAGCACTGAACATGCACTCCCCCCGCCTACAATTCCTGCTGGCCCGAGACTCGAACTCACAACCTTTCGATTGCCAGTCCGACTCTCTAACCATTAGGCCACGACTTCCCATTATAACAATAAATGCGTGTTTTGATTAACTTAAAAGAATAGTTCACCCAAAAATTCAAATTAGCTGAAAATTTACTGAGGCCTTCCAAGATAGCATTACATCACTTGCACAACAATGGATCATCTGCAGCGAATGGTTGCCTTTAGAATGATATTTCAAACAGCTGATAAAAACGTCACAATAATCCACAAGTAATCCACACCACTCCAATCCATCAGTTAACATCTAATAAAGTGAAAAGCAGTGTGTTTGTAAGAAACAAATCCATCAATAAGGTTTTTTAACTTTGAACTAACTATTCTTTTGTCCATAATCCAAATTCCAACCTATTAGTTTAGTACTGTTTTAGATTATTTTCTTTTGTAAACATTGCTTGATCTGATTCAGACGAGATGACTTTTTCACTAGAGAAAGCAATATTACAGATAGCTGATTCGTATGTTTGCTGGAAGCAATGGTTTGAATTCAAAAATACTCTAATGATGGATTTGTTTCTTACAAACAAGCAGCCTTTTAATTCACAAGACGTTGTGATTATGTTTTTTTTTTTCAGCTGCTTGGACTCTCATTCTGACGGCAGCCATTCACTGCAGGTGAGCAAGTGATGTACAGTAATGCTAAATTTCTCCCAATCTGTTCCGATGAAGAAACATACACATCAACATTTTGATGGCTTGGGGGTGAGTTAATGAAATGGAGATTTTCATTTTTGGGTGAACTGTTCCCTTAAATGGATGATTCACCTAAAAATTAAAGTCAGTGGGTCCAGTGTTGTTTGGACTCAGTGGCTTTCATTGTATAGACAAAAACGTGTTAAAAACTATAATACTTTGGCACATGTTCGATTTCAACATCTTTGTTCCCTGATCAGCACTGATAAAGCTGGCTCAGACACAGGCCTGTCTTCCTTCTCACTGCCTGCTGCCATTATACGGAGGTAAATCACATCCATTATGACATTCTAGCTGTGCATTAAAAGAAACGGCCGTTTAATTTCTCCATAACCTTCCTTTCAGAGGTGTCATGGGTGAATTAAATTGTGATTTAACTATTATTTGACAGATTAATTGTATATAAAATGTGTTATCTCATAATTTCTCATAGGTATAATCTGCCGTTTCAAGCTGCTTCACACCATGCAGTGAGTCCCTACTGTTCAGTTCTCCCTCCATACTCGGACCTGCTGAGTCTGAAACCTGTCTGGGAAGCACCTGGAACACAGCATGGCATTCGGGGATTGATGGACTGCTAGAGCATCTGAGGGGTTTTAGAAGTGACGTATCCGAGTAAGTTGCATTCGGGTTTTCAAGGATTTAAAAAATTGAATTTAATTTGTAACAATAAGTTTACATTTGTTAACATTAGTTAAATGCACAAACTAAGAATGAACAATACTTCTACAGTATATTAAATATGTCAGCGTCAACTACAACATTTACTGATACATTTAAAATCAAAAGTTGCATTTGTTAACATTAATTATTGTGCTCTAACATTAACAAAGATTAAAAAATGCTTTAAAATATATAATTTCAAATTGTTAGTTAATGTTCTCTAATGCATTTAATGTTAGCAAATCGGTTGAATAAGTGACATTTTGAAAATGTTTTATTTATATTTCTAAGCAGTAAAATTGTATTGAACACTAGAAGTTTTGGGTAGTACATCAGAGTTAAGATAGAATGCTTTAATTGTTGAACTGTTCAGAAACTTTTGCTGGCATACGATTTATGGTGTAGGACAAAAGTCATTTTAATACGCAGCAGCTGTTGTTTTGTTAACAAGATAACTGCTGGAAGTAAACTTAAAAGAATAAATGAAGAAATCAAAATTCGGTCATCATTTATTGTTCTTGCAAAGCTGTTAGCCTTTATTTATCTTTGGAAATACTTTTTTTTTTTTTTTACTTTATGTAACACTTACAATAAATCAACAGTTCATAGGCACCATAAAAAGTATCATATGATCACATTTATTTACAGTACATTCGTTTATAATCATCACCAAAGGTCATATCTAATACATGTTTGCATCCAGAATTTTAAAATGTTTGCTTATGACATATGTGCGAGAACCATTGCCGTTATGTTAGAAATCTGGAGTTTGACTGTGAGTTTGAGCTCTGAATGGCTTAAAGGGGTCATATGATGCTATTTCAATTTTTTTTTCTTTCTTTTTGGAGTGTTACAAGCTCTTGTTGCATAAAGAAGATATGTGAAGTTGCAAAGACTAAAGTCTCAGATACAATGTTACAGTCAACATGTATCTCAGATACAGTCAACAGCGCCATGTTGTATAAACGCTATGTGTTTCGATGTGAAAGCAAAACTACTTTGTTTGGCCTTCCAAAAGAGGATGATATCTGCTTTGTCATGCCTAGAGCTGATCCGTGCTGGTAGCTAAGGATATACATAAAGTTTGCACTGAAGTTCTACTGAAGAAACAAAGTCACCTACATCTTGGATGCCCCCGGGGTAAGCAGATAAACATTACATTTTAATTTTTGGGTGAACTATCCTTTTAACCCTCATTATTTACTTACTTCTAAGGTTTCATGGTGATCTACTCCTGTCCAAATCTCAGGCGGTGGTCTTAAGAATAAGCAACTACAGGCTGGGTTTACAGGACTGTGTTCACGCAGTTTGTGACGCAAGTTTCCACAACACTGTGACCTTTGCCATGACCAGGATGCACCTGTACCTTCTCGCTGAACACCTTGCACTGAAATCTACCGCCCAGAGCAGCAAGAATATCCTGCAAACCCCAAGCTGGCACAATGCTGTAGTAGAGAGGTAAACTCTCTATGTGTGATCTATTGATTTATTTTCCCTATGCCTCCAGATGTGTGATCACCAGGCATGACTTTGCATGAGTTTGATGGAGTGCGCCAGCATGTCACAGCCCTAAACAATGAATGAGCTGACACTTTCAGACACAAAGCCAAACAATGTTTTATCTTTGACAAAACAGAGCTTAGAAATTACACTGGTAATTTATAATTTTGTTCAGCAAAGGTGCATTAAATTGATCAAAAGAGACAGAAATGACATTTATAATGATACGAAAGTTTTTATTTCAAATAAATGCTGTTTTTCTGAACTTTCAATTTATCAAAGAATCCTGAAAAAAACTTAGCATAGTTTCCACAAAATTATTAAGCCACACAGCTAATAATAATAATATATGATGTTTCCTGAGCACCAAATCAGCATATTAGAATGAATAATTTTCTATTTTTTAAGGATCATTTGACACTGAAAACTGTAGTAATGGCTGCTGATTTAGCTTTGCCATCAAAGGAATACATTACTTTTTAAATATTATATACACACACACACACACACACACACACACACACACACATATATATATATATATATATATATATATATATATATATATATATATATATATAGACAGATAGATAGATATAAAATCTCAAGGAGCAACCCCTTTGGTCAAGTCAAGTCACCTTTATTTATATAGGGCTTTAAACAAAATGCATTGCGTCAAAGCAACTGAACAACATTCATTAGGAAATCAGTGTGTCAATAATGCAAAATGATAGTTAATATGATAGTGATAGTTAGGAAGTTAATCATTGAATTCAGTGATGTCATCTCTGGTCAGTTAAATAGTGTCTGTGCATTTCAATTCCAGGCTGCAAACAACTCTTTTACATTGTAATAATTTTTCACAATATTACAATTTTTCTCCATTTTGAAAACAAATAAATGCAGCCTTGGAGAGCATACTTAATATATAAAAAATATATATAATTGTAGTATAAATACAATTATAAAATAATGCAGTGCAATAAATTGTGCATGTGCTTAACAAGAGAATGCACAGTTTAAAGTGAAATAAGTATTTTGTAACATTTTACACCCTTGTAAAAATAAATATTTTTATCTTTTGTACATTGATAAATATAAAAAGATACATATTGTAACAATATTTCACAGTATTACAGTATTGATGTATTTTTATTCAGAAAAATACAACCTTGGCAAGTGACTTCTTTCAAAAACATTAAACGACTCCAAAAATCTGAATGATAGAGTAAGCACTTTGTATTATTCTGACATATTTCTGATGGTACAAGATGAGAGGCTCTTGGTGGATATTGTTTCGTTCCTCAACATCCTTCTTCAAGCAGAACCAGTCTGAACTGGACCACCGGGACATGAAATGGCTCTTAGAATTACTCCTAAACCAGGTATGCCTGAATACAGCACAGTTATGGATGAGTGCCTGCCTGCATTTCCATGCGATTACTTTGGAGACCTCATAAAACAATAGAGAGACTTATGGAACATTGGCAATTAAATTAGTTTGCCCTCCTGCCTTAGATGAACACAGTGTGGTGCATTTATTAAGAAGAGATGAAATAAATCACACTGCGGAGCAATACAAATACATTAATATCGTATTAACGCTTGTAACAGAGAGCTGTTCATCAGCTGTCATTGTTTTTGGTTTCTCACACTGGGGCTTTATTTCTTAAAAGTCTCTTCCAGCCTTACCTCGTCTTAATGTGCATGTAAACAAACCTGCCTTGATGCCCGACAAAGAACGCTAGGTTTGATGAAACGCCTGGTGCGGAAGGTGGTTAAATGCAGAGAGCATCCACAGTCACTGGAGTGTTTCTCAAACATCTGTGCTGTCTAAATGAAACTCAGGCACTACAGGTTTTTTTTTTTTTTTTTTTTTTTTTTTGGGTGGTGCCTGTTAAACCAGGCACATGTTTATTATTTAGCACAAAATGTTGCCATTCTGCATTATTGAAAAAGAAAAATCTTTGGACAATGATTGCTCAAATTGTGCCAAATAATGAGGAGAAGTATACTGTTACTTTTTGGAAGAAAAGCCATCCTAGCAATTAGAACGTCCTAGCAACTGCGTATCAATCTTGACAGTGGGTTTTCCATGGGGAATCTCCACACACTTTCTTCAGAAAGTATAAAATCTACTTAGTCCATAATGTTCCATTTTTCAGGTAAAATATATGCATTATGATTCCTAGTGATGCTGAATGGGGAATTTGCCATAAAGCTGCTTTTTTCAATTGTCATTTCCTGTGGTGGATGATGTTGAGGTTATCAAATTGTGTCCAGCTGAATCTGGAGGCATCTGTCTGGCTGTAATTGACGGATCACATTGTTAAGTACCTGTGTGTTCGTGTGTGTAGGAGTCGCACACCCTGCTGAATTTGCTGAGTGGTGAAGCTCGGACCCACACACAGATCCAAGCTTCAAGCCCACCTCAGTCACAGGCTACAGAGAGAACTGACTGGCTTCGAATGGCACACACTTCTGACAGGTAACACACACACACACTCACAGAGCAGTGGGTGACACAAATGCAAGATAATGACTCACGAACTCGGGCACATCGAATAAGTCACTCTCACACTCAATGACTCACTTGACTCATTTAGCAACAGACTCACACTTACTGACTCACTCATATTCTTTAACACATGCAGTGAACCATCGTACAGCTCTATCTATAGCACAGACCCACACGCACTGTGGCACCTGAGTCCTGTTCTAAGACTATAAAAAATATGTTTCACCATTCTAACTATTAGGCATATAATACACTACAATTCAAATTTTTGTTTGGTAAGATTTCTTTTTTTTTAATGTTTTTAATAGAAATCTCTTAAACTCAGTTAAAATACAGTAAAAAGAGTAATATTGTGAAATATTGTTATTATTATTATTATTATTATTTTAATATATAGTTTAAAATGTAATTCACTCCTGTGATGCAAAGCAACATTTTCAACAACCATCACGGTTGCACTTTATTTTACAGTACGTGTCACATGATCCTTCAGTAATAATTATATTACTGATTTGGTGCTCAAATATATATCTTCTTATTTTTTTCAGTGCTGACAACAGTTGTGCTGCTTACTATTTTTGTGCATACTTTTTGAGGATCCTTTAATGAATTGAAATCTCAAAAGAACCTCATTTATTTTAAATCTTTTGTAACATTATAAATGTATAGTAGTTGTATTTCAGTGTTTTTGATTATTGATCCTGCCAAACTCAAAGTATTGAGAAGCTTCTATATTTTATTTTATTACATTTTTTTTTTTTTTTTAGTAAAAGGATGATATCACTCTTTGATCTGGGTCTTTTGTCTGACAGGATGATTGGTTTGGAGACCGCTGTGCATTTTAATTAAATCTTCAAATGTATTCAGGAGCTGTAGCTTCTATTGAGCTTAGCATGCACCTGTGGTTAGTGAGGGTGCGAAAACACTGTCACATCTGTTTGCACCACAAAACACACTCACTGAAGCCATTTAGACTGACAAGGCAGATTTGTTATTCCTATAACACTCCTCCTTTTCTCTCTCCTGTACATGGATAAAATGTTTTGCTACCCTCATTAGGAGTCTTCTCCTTCTACCTGCCATCTGGGGGGAAATACAAATCTAATGACGCTTTTGATTTCATATTGTTATTTATGGAGTAACTCTTCTGAAAACTCCTTAAGGATCCATAAATTGGAAACTCCCACTGTTATCTGTTGACGTATCAAGGCCCTGTCATGCAAATCTGATCTTCTAAGACATTTCCCTGCATACATTTGCAGGTTATGAGCAGCAATCTAACAGGTATATCATTTGTTTGGGGTGCTTGTTACAGTGCTTCTAATGTTATAATTGTTTCTAATCCTTCATAATACAAGAAAAGTATTGGCCCCATACTTTGGAAGGGTAATGCATATAGTGCTGCATAAGGTTGTGTGAGGTTCTGTTTGGATTTCCCTGTGAATTGTCTCTTCGCCTGCTACAGTGCCTGCGCTTGTCCAACGCTCCATGCTTCTACGGTCTGGCCTCTCTAGAGCACATGCTCAGGACCATGACCCATGTGTCCTGCCTCGCTGGATCACACACACACCCAGCATGGAGCCAAACACACTCAAGTACCTCAGTGGCCTCTTGGAAGTATGCATATAAAGATGAGCTCAAGAGCCCCGGTTACACATTAGAATGTATTTTGCGCAGATTATATACACTTCCGGTTGCTCTCATTCAGACAGAACACTTTAAACTCACAGTCAGGGTCCAAGATGTTTCCAAACACCATGTCTAAGCGGCATCTTATTTCCTTTGCATCAATATATTGCCCTACTGCCCAATTAAAATGTATCTTGACTACATTATTAGTTGATCTGTGTTATATTAAATTATATTACTTAATTGTCTTTCTTAAATATACTTTGACTATGAAGTGGTTTGGTTCAAAGAAGTCACAAATGCAAATATATAAATGTAACACAAACAACACCTCTCAGACACATTATGAAATGTGTCTTTCTCCAGACTGCTAATCATGATCGTGTTCCCGCTTGACTGCTCTTCCCAGGTCATCTCTTCATTCTACGTAGATTCCTAAATGAAGTTCTGGCAAAAATCTGATTAAAAATAACATTCAGACGTGGTCTTAAATGGATCACAAGAGCACAATCTAAAATAACTGAAATTGTTTTAGATTTTCAAGGCTCTACTAAATACTGATTTACCATGTTTTTCATATTAGCATTCACTGTATATTTCCACTGAATGCAGTCATAGACAATGTAAATGTATTAATCGTACATGTCCTTCATTTTGATGAAAACCTTATTTAGCAATTTGTGAGCCTTGGCCTTCTATTCTGGATAGTTTTCCCAAGTACCAGTGCGTGTCCAGGCCTCCCTTAGCTCAGCAGATGCTGAGCACTGAAAATAATGGGCATGACAAACACAAATTTGTGCCAGTGCTACACGCCAAAGAGCCCATGGCAATTAGCACTGCCAAGCACATGTGCTTGGTCTGAACACGAGTGTGTGTGTGTGTGTGTGTGTGTGCCTGGCTGTGGGCGCGGCTCGGGGTTCGCTGGAGAGAGGGTGTGTGGAATTGTCAGCAAGTTGCCAGAACATTTCAGGAGGTCTGTGGGCCATGGTACTCAACATCCTGCTGGAGAGACAGGAGTGCAGTATGGTGCGCTGAGAGGTGAGTCCATCCAGCTTCAGCTTCAAAACAACAAAAAACTGAGTGTTTACCCAGACTGCTTCAGAGTGAGAGTCTAGAATCCAGCGGATGACTCAAAAAATGGAAAGTGCTGGTTGAAAACTGGTAGTTCCAAAATGACAGGCTTATTTTTCTTTATGGTATAATCTATTCCATATAAAAATACAGTAATACAGTAATACTATAAAACAATATTAATTTAAATATATTAAAATATAGTCCTGCAGTAGCAAAGCTGAATTTTCAACAACCATTATTCCAGTCTTTAATGTTACATGATCCTTTAGAAATTAATATTTTCTTATTTACATTGCTTATTATTAGAAACAGTTATGCTGCTTAATATTTTTAGTGGAAACTAAAAATAGTGTATCACTGTGAAAGTGTATCACTGAAACAGTGATACACTACCATTCAAAAGTATAAATTTTTTTTTTCCAAGTGACAGTAAAGATATGTATTATGTTAAGAGAGATTTATATTTCTATTAATAATTGGCTACAAATTATAATTGAGCATTATATATTACATATTATAATGATTTCTGAATGGCTACTGAAAATTTTCACAGAAATAGAGGACTTGTAAAAATATATAATATATAATTATATATAATATATAATAATATATATAATATATCAAATAATATATGATATATTATATATAATAATATTTATAATATATTATAAATGTAGCCTTTTTGAGCATCAGAGACATCTTTCAGATATATAGATATCTTATTTCTTATATATATATATATATATATATATATATATATATATATATATATATATGAAACATTGAAGACACATCTTAATTATTCCAATATTTTTACCAGTAGTGTATAATGAAATAAAAAAAGTGCTTAGTCGATTTACAAATCAGTCAGACGGGCACTTCCTGTCTAAGCGGGCAGTTCTGGATAAGAATAACTACAGTTATGATTAGATTTCATTTTGCAAGTCAAAAGTCTGTAAATCATATTATTTTAGATTTGTGATCTATTTCTGAAGGTTTCATTATAAGTATAGGGTTAGTACAAAGACATATTCAGACACAGGAAGAGAAAAAGTGCAATTCTACTGAGAATTCAACCAGCATGCATTTCCATTCATTTACAAGAAGATGGCAGTGTTGCTGACTTTTATGTTCCCCTTCCTTATAGGCAGCGTTTATTTTGCAAAACCTCCTTGTGATGCCAAGGCCAAAGAGTGTGCCTGGCAGGTATGTTTACATGAGAATAAACTCTCAGAATTGAATATCAATAACACAGCCGGTCTTAAAAGCTCTGTAGACATAACAAATCTCTCTATGGTGATTTCTGGTTTTCTGGTTTCCTCCGTATTATATTTCCTGCATTTTTTTTCTTTTTTCTGTCTCACTCCCCCCAGCCCCCCCTTCTTTTCTTCCATTTCTTGTGTGTATGATGAGGATTCAGGCCTGTGTCTGGTCGGGCTTCCTGTTTTTTGAGAGCGTGGGCCAGATGGTGAAGAGCTGTTATACGGGCAGACATGCCTTCACCCTCAGTCCCCTCCACTGCCAGCCAGTGTCACCCAGTGTACTGCGTCCACAAGCCCAAAGCACTGCCGGCTATTAGTAGATGTCTGACTCAGTGACATCCATATGCTTACACACATTATTAATACTGTGCTGTACTAGAGATCATGGCCGGTGTTCTGCATATTTTAGATGACGGTGTTTACATTTATCATTCACTTGTTATAACAGAATTTAAAGAATTAGTAAGCTGTTAGAGGCAATTATCCCAGTGCATATAATTTGGTAGTACATTTGACTCTTTTATTTGTAAATGTAGCTGTGTGCGTTTCTTTCTGTAAAGACAGATCTGAACGATTCTCTGAAGCACTGGAGAGAGATGCTTGCTCCTCTTAACCAAACTCAGGGCACAGGATCCATGTCCACCTCCAGGATTCTGGTCAGTAGAAAAATTTATGATTGACCAAGGTTTTTTTTTTTTTTTTTTTTTTTTTTGGTAACAGGGTTTCTGCAGGTCTTAAAAAGTCCACAAATTTAGGCCTTAAAATGCATAAATCAGGACAGAAAGACTAAAATTCATAAGTCATGACATTAAATGTTGAATTCACTACAAATATATATATATATATATATATATATATATATATATATATATATATATATATATATATATTTTTTTTTTTTTTGTCTTCTTCAGAATTTTGTCTTGTTTTCTAATGCAAATGTCTAAACATCCTCAAATCAAAATACATATATGTGAGATGCAGAATAAAGATATGAAGTCTTGTTTTTTGAGAAATTTAAAAAAGATATATGAAAACTTCTTTCACTATCATTATACTATATTTGATTATATTATAACTAACAATAATTGTTCACTAGACAACATTTCTGCAGGCTTTATGAAGTTAAATGTAACTTTTTAAGGCCAAGTAAATCAAATGTAAGGAATTAATTAAAGGGACTGCAATACATCAATATCTTCTCTAAGTTAGAGAGAACACAATTAGCTTACTTCCAAATCAATCACCATTCCTTTTAAATTCCTTCTAAAAACAGTAGCTGAAAGTGAACAGTGAGCACTCATTCAAAAGAGATTGGCGATTGGCGACTGTGGAAAACAAAAGCCGAATCACGAACATTTTGGGCGATTTAGAAATCGATTTAAAAATGCTGAGCACATTTTTTTTTATTATTTAAAAAAGAATCTGTCTGTGGCTTACTGGACAACCTGCTGGCTGTGCTTCCTGAGTTTAGTCTATCTGCCCTCAAACAGAACCAAATACTTCAGGACATGGCCAGGTTAGAGAGACGTGTGAAGACAAACAGATGCTTTGCAGAGTTTTGGCATTATTTAGATATTTTTAAAGCATCATCCTGACATCTAATTAGTAAAATTAGTGAATATTTATTAAGCTTTTCTTAGCTGTTAAACACAGACAAGCATTATGCATGTGGATGTATGACATGCTGCAAACCTGTGCAAGCCTCTCACCTCATTTTCACCCAAAGTCACAAATATAAATGTAATGGTTTACCTGACACTTGAACACAACCACATCCTGTCTGCCATCTGCCAATTTATTTTTATTTATTTTTTTCAAAATAGCAAATTGTGGTTTTATGTCTCTGCTGCTTAACAGCAAAAACCAAGTAAAATGTCAAAAATGACACTTGAAACTTATATTCTGTTTATGTTTGTTTTTTTATTTATTTAAAAAAAAAACATGTGAGCTCACCTACATGACTTTGTGTTGGTTTTATGCTGTCTGTCTCAGTGTTGTGGGTGTAGCGCCCATATCTCAATTTGTCAATGAGTTAAGGACACCTCTTAGCCAGCTGTTATTGAAGATGCCAGGAACCAGGTGCATCATGGGAGTTAAGTTATAAGTTTGTACATCCACTTAAACATCAGTCTGTCAAAAGCGAATGGTTGCCTACAGAACACCATAGAAAGCCCTGTAGATTTCCACAAACACCCATCATTCACAAACTTCTATACATTTTAAATCACTTGCATGTTTGTTTATTAAACCTTTTTGACAGCTTAATAATAATTCTAGGTAAGAATCTATTTTTAATTTTTTTTTTACTTAGTTTTAAAGAACCTGTCTCAAGATGCAGTGATCGGTTTCATTCATTAAAAGTAAATGCGTCTTGTGTAGTTTTCATGTGTACTCAATACTGCCAAAGATTGTCTTATTCATAGGCTACAATTAAAAACGAGCTCCCTATACGACTTTTTTTTTTTTTTTTTGTAGATTTGTTACTTAATTTTGAATTCAGCAAAAAGTCACACAATTACGACCAATCATTTTTTACATTGACAGTCACTGGTGTGTCTCTTCAGAAAAGTGGTGCACATCCCTATTAAATTGTCCTACTATTTATTATTATATGTAGCTAGTGTTGTTGGGTGTGTAATAATTTGAAATAACCCAATAAATTTTACCTTTTGGGATTTAAGGCAAGTCTAAAGACGTTATTTACTTTAAGAAGTTATTTACAAAATACAAAATATTATAAACATTTTCTTAAGTTAGAAATTAAGTTAGAAAAAAAGAAATCATCAATATAATGTATAATATAATATACAATGTAATATAATCATTAATCATATCTTGAGTCATGTGAATTCATTTTACAATGTCTTTATGACCTTGTTGGATCTTCTGTGTTTTAGTTACATGGACTTTCAATGGAGGTACAGAAACATCTCAAGTTTCATTACAAATATCTCAATTTGTGTTTCGAGTTTTAACAAAGCCTTATGAGTTCGGAAAAACATGTGGGTGAGTAAATTACAGAATTTGCATTTTTGAGTGAACCAACTTTCATTTATGTATACACACTCATACTTGAAAATTACAGTTCAGCTGAAAGTAGAATATAAAGGCGTGATGGTTTCTGGTTCCATTCCACTTTCTCTTAAACTGTGCCAATTAGTCACCTATTTGTTGGCATTTATGGTTTTGAAACCAAAGTGCTGTATGTGTGGTTTTGATAGGAAACTCGGCACTCACTCTCTCTCCCCCTCATCCTCCCGTTTCTCCCTCAGGTGCTGAGTAGCGTGTATTATGTGCAAAGTTTGTGTAAGCTCCTGCAGTCAGCAGCAAAACAGGGTGAGGATGTGCCATCCACCGAGAGAGATATAAAATCTCCTGCTGAACAACCTTATTTCCACCCTCACGCTGTCTGTCGCTGACTTGGGTAACATGAAACATCTTCAGCAAATCAACAACACCCCCATCCTGCCCACACGATCTTCCAAACAGGATCTTCAAATGAAAGAAAAGTGATTTGAAAGTGTTTATTTTTATTTTTTTAAGATGAGTGTTTGCTGTCTTTGGTCCTCAGATGTGGAGGCCCAGGGTGCAGTGCTCAACACCTAGGCGGATGTGTTGATGCTCCTGGCTACTTTGCTGAACAGGAACCAAGCTGTGGTCGGCCCATCTGTCAGTGTGGCACTGGGGAAACTCTGGCAGCACTTTTCAGGTGACACACACACACACATATACCCAAACCTAAGGGTGGAGACAGGCAAATGGAAAGGGAAGGCAGAAAGAAACAGAAGAGTACAAAGAGAAAATGGTGGCAAATATGATGAAAGCGCAAAGGGATGGAGGGGAAAGAAAGATTGAGGAGTCTAGATGGAAGAGGATGTGACAGATAGATGTTGAGAAGGAATGAGACAGCTGAGGAGATGGAGAATGAGACAGATGCAGTGGGAGGCCAGCTCATTATGCCTGTATGTGTGGATGGGTGTCCCTGCTGCATATGACAGACTGGGACAAAGACAGGAAAACAATCAGCCTGCTTTAGATCTGATGGATGTGGTGGAAAATCCTGAAACAGGTGGGTGGGCAGTAGACTCAATGACTTGCCTGCAGGTATCCAGGCTTTGGAAGCTGTTTTTAAAAGCCTGCGAGTCTGAGACTTTTCCCGTCAGATGTTCCCTTGTGGTGAAGATTGTTTGTTGTAAAGTTTTGCATCTTTTGCATCTCCTCGTCTTAGAGTTGGAGTTTGAGAAAAGCTGTGAAAAGTAAATATTAGCATTCTTTATGTTTAATCTTTGCTCTCTCTTGCGCGCGATAGACACTCTCCGAGTCTGTTTGGACCAGTCGAGTGTCGAGTCTTCTCTCTACACATAACCCTGCAGTTTCTGTGTGTGCTGATCACAGAGGAGGCTAAGAGGAGATCAGAGGCCATATGGAGGATCAGGACAGCAAGGCCTCGCTAACTGCAGTCCTTTCTTCTGAGCCTGGAGAGGTCATGTGTGAACTTTTATTAGAGGTAACAGATTCAGTTTCGTGGATGCATATCACACTGCACCTCAAAAATGTTATTCTCAGCTCTGATTGGTTGGCCACTTCGCATATCTCTCAATTGGCTACTTCCTTCTATAAATGGGTCAGCATTTTCATTTCAATTATGTTGCAGCCTTATGCTAAAATTATGCTTATTTCTTCACATCAGTCTACACTCCATACCTCACAATGACAAAGCAAAACCCAGATTTACGGTAACTTTGTAAATGAAAAAAGAAAGAAATCAAATTACAAAAATTGTTTTTTTGTGTGTTTTTTTTGTTGTTGTTGTTGTTGTTGTTGTTGTTTTTCTTGAGTTTAACCTGTTGGAAAATCGTAACTAATTTGAGTGTGACGTGAGGACATCTCCATCATTTTATTAACTGTTTTATGGATTTGTTGTTGTATAATGACAAAAATTGGCTTCCTACATACTGGTTATACCATACTTCTTTGATCTGATTAATTTATTAGTATTTTTTAAAAAATAACTGCCAATTATGGAAATTAAACACTACTGGTTTTCATGTCACAGCTATGAGCACATTTGCATATGATCATCTACTTCACATAAATGCATTTTGAATATTCAGCATCATATAGATACAGTAGCACAAACATACTGTTTCTGTCCTGAGAGTGAACAAAATATCTTGTATATACAAATTACTTTTTGAAGCAAAACTTAACCAACATTTAAGTAGACTTCAAGAAAAATCCTAGAAGTATAGAATATGTCCCTGTTAAAAGTTATGAGTTAAAAATGTATTATTCCCTCAACTAGGAGAGAATCTCACAGAAAAAAATATTTTCCCAGGTGATGTTTTATTGTGTCTAATGCCTGATGCCACTGTCTGATGGATGAGTACATAGACAGATACATGTCTCTTCTCCCTCTTCAGCTGTGGTGATTGACAGATGTGTAGAATGCATGAAGCACATTTACGCAGTGCTTCACCCATGAGTCTGTGAAAATGGGCAGGAGCTCTCACAGGAGGAATGTAACGGTGGGTCCCAGCAATATGATAGACAGCTTCAACATCAGAAACACTGAAAACCTGTTGAGAGGGAGAAGGGAGGTATTTCCAGGTGAAGGGAGAAAGACAGTGCTGTCACAGATGTGACAATAAATGACAAAACTCTACAATGCTCTGGTTCAGTTGGTTTAACCAGTTCATTTCCTTATGTTTGTACTGTTTTATGATAACTTTAATAAATAATACAACAATCATTATTACTTATATATTGCAGATTATTAGTGAAATCCGTAAATACATGAATCAAGTTTCCATGACATTTATAGCAATAATAGTTAAGTATCTACAAGATATATACAGTATATTGTGTAGATATAAGTGTATATTAAGGGTGTAATGGTACAGATATTCGTAATAAAAAATTTCAGTTCGGGTCTTTTGTTTCGTTACACATGTGTAGGCCTAACGAACAATGGAAACTTCCAGTCCCCTTTCAGTCGGTCACTCTTGATGCCACATTGAGTGATCTTGGATCTGCGAGTTTTGAATCGGGCCCTTCATCGGCTACAGTTCAATATGTTGATGCAGAAACAAATTTTTGGGTACATCCGTCCCCAAGATTGGTTTGCAGGGATCAACCTGAAGGGCGCGTACTTGCATGTATCCATCCTTCCGCGCCACAGACCTTTTCAGTGGTTTGCATTTGAAGGACGCTCATATCTGTACAAGGTCCCTGTCCCTGTCTTCCTGTGTCATCACGAAAGTCGGGGAGGCGGCTCTTGTAACCCCTCAGAGAGCAGGGTGTTTGCGTTCTCAACCATCTAGACAATTGGCTGATACTAGCACAATCTCAGGATCAGTTGTGCGAGCACAGGGATTTGGTGCTCCGGAACCTGAGCCTGTTAGGCCTTCAGGTCAACTGGGAAAAGAGCAAACTCTCGCTAATGCAGAGGATCTTTTTCTCGGTATAGAGGATTCAGTCCGAAAAGAGAGCATGCCTCACAGAGGAATGTGCACAATCTGTGCTTGCCTGCTTGAATACATTCAAGGGCAGGACAGCGGTCCCACTGAAACTTTTTCAGAGGCTCCTTGGGCATATGGCAGCTGCGGGTACACTTGCACTGCTCTGCCTGTTACATATGAGACCGCTCCAGCACTGGCTTCGTGTATGGATTCCCGAGGTGGGCATGGAAGTGCGGCAATCACTGTGCCCAAGTTACACCAGTCTGTCACCAAACCCTCACCCTGTGGTCAGTTCTTGCATTTCTCCGGGCAGGGGTGCCCCTAGAGCAGATCTCCAGGCATGCTGTGGTTTACATGAATGCCTCCACCACCGGCTGGGGTCCACGTACAACGGGCATGCAGTCTCAGGGGTTTGGACGGGCCCGCAGCTGCAGTGGCACATCAATTGCCTAGAGTTGTTAGCAGTGCACCTTGCCTTGAACGTCTCAAAGGTCACTTACGAGGCAAGCATGTGCTGGTCCGAACGTACAACACAGTGACCATTGTGTACATCAACCGACAAGGTGGTTGCACTCCCATCGCATGTCGCAACTCGCCCGCCACATCCTCCATTGGAGTCGGAAGGTTCTGAGGTCACATCATGCCATTCACATTCCAGGATCTGTCTCGAGCAATGCTCCTGGGAGAATGGCGACTCCATCCCCTGATGGTCCAGCTGATTTGGAGATGGTTCGGAGCTGCTCAGGTAGACCTGTTTGCTTCTTCAGAGACCTCTCACTTCCAATTGTTCTCCTCCCTGACCAAGGGATCTCTCGGCATGTGCGCACTGGCACACAGCTGGCCACAGGGCCTACGCAAATATGGGTTTCCCCCAGTGAGCATTCTTGCACAGACACTGTGCAAAGTCCCGGAGGATGAGGAGCAAGTATTGCTAGTGGCGCTGTATTGACCTACTCCTACCAGCCCCTCCTTGGGCGATCACCCTGAGGAAGGATCTACTGACCATTTGATACTGACCAAGGATAAATCCTTCCTGGTCCCCCTCTATACCCTCTTGGGACCTGACTCTAGTGCTTAAATCACCACAGCAGGGCCCAATTTAGCCTTTGCATTAATTTGAGCTAAAGTTTCTTTAGTTGAAAACTCTACTCCTGCTTGCACTTGCACCTGCATGCATTTTCGGTTGACGACTTGTGCCTAGAGTTTGGGCTGGCTAACTCCCATGTAATCCTAAGCCCCAGCCTAGCTACTTGCCCAAGGTTCCCACTACATCCTTCAAAGACCAAGTGGTGAACCTGCAAACGCTGCCCCTGGAGGAGGCAGACCCAGCCCAGCCCTGGCTTTGCTTTGTCCTGGATGTGGTGAAATGTCCGGCACCAGGCCTTCATTATGAATTCTTTAGATTCATGGAAGGCTGGGTTCCATATTGAGACATAAGTGGTACTCACCGAGCCCCGGCCTACACCTAATAGGGGCAATGGTGGCTCGCACAGGGCACTGGAAGAGGCAGCACCCATGGCGTTTTTGGTAGGGATCCCATTCTCGTCGGTCACTGACGTGGCGTCAAGAGTGACCGACTGAAATGGAACGTCTCGGTTACATATGGTAACCCTCGTTCCCTGAATGAGGGAATGGAGACGCCGCGTCCAGTCGCCATGGTTGCTGTACCGACGCTGAGCTCCTGGTTCTCCAGCTCGGCTCCTCAGCGAAAACCTGGTATGCATTGCACCAGCTGCCTTCTTATACTCACGCTGTGATCAGTGGCAGCGGGATGCAATAATCTTCTGGAGCTCCTCATGCGACTCGAGACAGGTGAGTGACGCAGGTGTCGCTCATTTCCAAAAACTCCACGGGCCTCGCTCATTCTCACAGCCCCTGGACCCACCCCACCCGTCAAAATGCTGCTGTGACATACTCTAAAAACAACATGGGTCATTTGGGTTAAAAACTTATAAATACTCAGTATATATCAAACGGTCTGGAACAGACAGTGCAATAGTGATAAAAAAAACATTTACTCACACTCCTGTGTTGCAACGTTACTGTTTGCTCCACTCAGTGCTGCATCATCGTTTACTTGCAGTCTCTCTGAAAAGCCTGCTTCATACTGTCTTGTTTAAAAATGAATCCATAGCAAAGTAAAGCAAACAAACAGTTTCACTGAAACGATCTGGAGCTCTTTGCTAACACTAGACTATAGATTCTGTCTACATTGGATGTGTCACAGACTGACACAAATCCCCAAAAGTAAACTGATGTTCTGCTCTATTTCTGAATACTCAAAACAATCACACCACTTCTGACCTGAAAAAGAAACTGATTCGGGACATGATACAACAACACTATTGTCTGTTCTAAATACGTTAGGATCCCAAGGAAGGGAATTCAAAGACTATATTCACAGCTTAGACTACACAGTGTCTTGTAATCTTGTAATGTCATCTGTATGGTTCTGTATGGCGGGGCTAAAGAAGCAGTACTGTAGAAGCAAGGGTTGATCATCTTCTGCGGAGGCGGTGCTTAGCCACACTATTACATCATAAAGTGGCACATTCCAAAAGGAGTCATTTTCTGAGCTTGGTTTCAATAAAAAATAGTTTTTAAACAAACAAGAAAGTTTTGAGTTTTGAAAGTTACAGGATGTTTTTATAGTACATTGACCTGTTATATGTCAAAAGGTAAAGGGAAAATATATATAAACAAAAATAAAACCTGATTAAATTTGATAAAATTGTTTGAAAATAATTAAGATGTGAAGACTGGCATATATTAATAATTAAAGAAAATCTTTAATCTTTACTGTTGTGTAAGTTACAAATGTAGTATCATATAACATTTTAGTAATATAAAAAAGTAAAATAATTTCAAGGTATATTTTATACATAATTAAGGGTAACATGAGTACATGAGGATCTTCTCTGTCATATTTTTTCCTGTTTTTATTCTTGTCACATGACGACAAATTGACTTCCTACACGCTATATTTATGCTTTTAAAAATGTAATTACAATCAGAAGATTTTTATTTTATTTTATTGTTTTATGAGTAAATAAATACCATCATACACTCTTACCTTTATTTATTTATTTTACTTTATTTATTAACCATCACAGTGGTTGAAGAATCATGGATCAAAGTCCTTCATTAGTCCTGAAGTTAACTAATTACTGTATGCGGTGTAAATTTAGGGGTAGGCCTATGATGGTACAGTATTTCTAGGAATGACAAAGAATGATTATCCAGGAACATTACCTATGTTAGTAAATCATGTATTTGTTAGGCAACATACAATTTTTGTTAAGATCTATTAAACTTATTGTGAAGTGCTGCAGTTATAATTAATACAAACAGGGAAATGTAGCACAAATTCATGCATATATAAATAAGACATTATCAATATTATGATTATCAGCATGATATCTTGTTCTGACTGTCTTTGTTCAATGTCATCAGATGGAGAACAGCATGAGAGAACTTAAGATGATTCTAGAGATACTGCAAAATTGTCTGTATTAACATAATGAATGCAAAGTATGTCATTTCAAATAATCTTCCCTGTGCTGATTATTTGAGTAGTAACATTCATTGCACAGTATCCGCAAACACTCTCAAAGGAGGTCTTGTGGGTGAAATCCCCTGTGGGTTTGAGATCTTATTGGCGTCGTGCAGATTTTCTTGTAAGAACTGAGCTGCAGTCTTTACAAGAAAATCTACAGAACACCCAGCAAGATGGTGTGCATATAATAAGTCATGTGATCATTTCTGTGAAATATAAATCAACAGGAGTTAATCAACCAGAGATTGTTGAATGTATATTTGATCAATTAAACAGCCTTTAAATTAATGTTCAAAAAGGCATTATTATTTTTCAACTTTAGGTATTGAAGAAATTGTTCTCTAAAGAATGAACTTTTTTTGTACATACTGTCTTGTTTTGCACAGAAGGATATTGACTGCATATTGTATTGATTGACACAACAAGGGAAAAAGAAACAAAACAAGAAAATTATGAAAGAGAAAAATAATTAGAATTTTTTTTTTATAATTATTTATTAAAAAAACAAATGAATTGGAGTAGAAATATAATTATGTAATTTAAAGTTAGTATTTTTACTTTAATGTTACAAAAACTATTTAGTTTAATAGTTTAATATTTTCATGTTATGGCTAATAATAAAATTCTATAGTTGTAAATGCTACAAGTGTATTATATATATTCATACATTTTTCCAAACCATTGAAAACCAGAATACATGTCTTTATCTAATTTTTTTTTTTTATTATTTTTTTTTTTTTTTTTTATTTAAGAAAGTTATTTTTTTTTATAATGATTTTGTTTTGATTTTGTTTATTTAATTGCGGGACATTGCACATCAATTGACATCAGATTTAGCCATACAGGCAGACTGCAGTCCCTGATGAATTATCATATTGAGCTAGTATAAAATATGAACATTATATTCAGATGTTGGCATTGTTAATCTAAATGTAAAAATATGAAAATTAGTACAGACATTTAAATATCCAGTATTGACTGATATTGCCAAATTTTGTCTCAACAGTCTGTGGCTACAGAGCTGCGTCTGGCAGCGGTGCTGATGGCTCTGTGGGCCTGGTTCCTGCTCGACGATCTCAGCACGACAGCAGTCCTGGAACTGCTCTGTGTCTACACGGCTGACTGCACAGTGGGTCAGTCTTCTGAGAGGTGGAGGAACAAGAGTGAGAAAGGGGAATGACAAAGGAAAAGAGGATTACAAAGCAAAAGACATCGTGCTAAGATAATAAATGAGCTTTGTGCTCACTGTAACCCTCTCATGAGTCATGTGGCAGTACAGTAAGTGCTATTGTGTGCTAAATGCAAGGCTGACACGAGCCCGACAGCCACAGAAGGGATTGTGTCATAGTCAAAGCCTACTCCTAGAATACTGGAAACTAGGGTGGAGCATTTGTGAAGGGAAGGTACTTAAGGTGTAAATGATTACTTTGACTGGCTTGAGCAAGTTTGACTTTTTGATGTATTTAGCTGCTACCATATATATACAGTATACAGTATATTGATCAGTCACAACTTTAAAACCACCTGCCTAATGTCATGATGTAGGTTCCCCTTGCACTGATTGAAATAACTTTGTAAACAAGAAAAAATATAAGGCTGGATTTGATTAGGCTGGATCATAGGCTGGATCATTTTCATTAAAATGAAACACTGGGCCTGAAGGCCGAATACTGAACACGGGTTTTCAAATTTTCCCCTCCATGTAGGCCTCTCTCTATTGCATCAATTAAACTGCCAAAATGTGCTTTTTACTGTTTTACTGCTTTTCAAATAAAAAATCTATTACAAAACAACAATTGAAAAATATTTTCTTAACACTGAACACTTTTTTTTTTTTACATTCTAGCAGACATTAGTTGATGCTAACCCTGAAACAACATACAGGACTACCAAATTTTGCTACAAGTGTAATTGCATCATATAAAAATTGCTGTTAATAGTGTTCATCATCTGGTTGACTACGTCTTGTATAAATGTATTATTAACTATATTACAGATCCCAATTTGAACACTATGTGTGAATGTTAGAAGAAATTTATAAATAGAGCTGTTGTAAGTTAATTATTATTAGCATTATTCTTGTCTTTTTTATTTTATTTAACTGAACGACCTTAAAATTACAATACTATTATTTATGAATGTCGATGGAGTTGTTGCTTTTTCTCTGCTTTTATTTTTACAGAAACCGGAAGATCTCAGTGCTTCTTTTTGTAGACAAAATAATGCATATTTATAAATGATTCTCATTACGAATTTGGGAAGATGTTTGTCGCAAGTATCACATTGTCACATTGCCTTTAAAAAAAATTCACAAAAATGTGACTGATTAACTGAATAGTAAGAAGTTCAGCGCAGATTTTTCTTGCGCTCTGGAGTTAGAACCCTGGTGCCGTGAGCTCGTACAGTGCTGTCAGAATACATGCAATTAGATCGTGCTTTAGAAAATATAACATTCTGTAGTTATTTTCAGCCAAGTATTCAGTGCATCCCTAGTTGTCACTCCTGCAACATGCATTGTGTACATGGCCATTGTCTTTTTTTAATTATGTGAATTACAAAATTGCTGGAGGGGAGGAATTACTGTCCTACCTTTGAGCCAGTGCACACGAATAAAAAAGGAAAAGAAAATACTGTACATGGATAAATAATTTATAGTAAACAGCATTAAGAAAAATGTCCATGTTGATTTCATGGTGACTGGTGGTGTTGAAAGTTCATGGTGTGTGTGTGTGTGTGTGTGTGTGTGAGTGAGAGAGAGAGAGAGAGTGCAAGACAGTTACACATGAAAGCGTTTGCGTCTGTTTCTGTGTGTGTGAGAGAGAGACTGACAGTTGTAGATGAAAATGTCTGTTCGTGAGTGTGTTTACTTGAACGCAGTGTTTGCTCTGTGTCACATATCTGAGCTCATGGAAAGCTGTGCTTTGAGACAGGATGTGGCTTCACACCTGGTTGAAGAGCCAGCAGTGCATGGGCGTCTGTAGATATACATCTGTATGTGTGTGTGGGGGGCGCATACATGTTTTTGTGTCTGTTAATGTGTTTTTGTTTTGGGCTGTCAATATGGCTGGAGAAACACCACACGTGTGGTGTTACTACAATAGCATGCTGTCGTGTGGTGTTTCTCCAGGTCTGTGTTAACAGCAGGTGATGTTGAAAGGTCATGAGGCTGGTTCTTCAATTATGGAATCAGCCCTCCAGCACATTTTCCTCAACAACGTATTCTGTCCTCTGTCACTTTTATTATATAATTCATTAACCTGCACACAACCCCTCATTCTTTCATCTGCCCGATTAATATTGGATTTCTTTGACAAGAAAAACCCCACTAAGGTCTCTCAGTAATATAGAATCATGGTAAATGATTCACCTGCAGTCTTGCTGTTCTATTCAGCATTGTTAGACCAGGAGGAAATGTGTGTGTGTATGTGTGTGTGTTTTTTTAAATAGTTAAAACAGTGGAACGATTCAGCTTCAACAGAGTTTCCATGCTCATTGTTACACAACTGTGCAGTGATATTTTGAGACAAGGTGCATAGATTACCAAAAAGGAAAAGGCTTGTGGTTTTATATCGCTGGCAGTTTTTCTTGTAGCACTACTTTGCTGCACCACATGGGAAAAGATGATGCTAACCATTCAGAAGTTAGAAATCAGATTTTTTTGTTTTTTGAAAGAAGTCTCGTATGTTCACCAAGGCTGCATTTATATATATATAAGAACAACAGTTGAAACTTTATATTACAATATATATATATATATATATTATCAAATGGAATTTATTCCTGTCATAGAGAGTTGGTGACACATGATCCTTCAGAAATAATTTCTGTATGCTGAGTTGCTGCTTGAGAAACATTTGTTTATTATCAGTTTTCAGGTGTGCTGATTAATTTTTTGGTGGCAACTGTGATAATTCTTTCTCCGGATTCTTTCATGAATAGATTTATCTAAAGAACAGCATTTATTTCTTAATTTATTTCTTAAATTGTTCAAACTTTAATCAGTTTAATACATTCTTTCTCAATAGAGGTATTAATTTCATAATTTATCATAAAAAAATGACTGTCCCCTTTTGGACAGTGATATGTATACATATTCTGTGTATGTGTGTGTATACTGTATATATACAGAGATAGTTGCTTAGTTTCTTCTAATTCTTTGCTTATGTTTTAGGTTTTATTTCCATGATCAAGTTCACTCAGTCTCTCTGTCTTTTTTTTTTTTTTTTGTTCTCTTCCAGCATGTAGTGCTTTATATAGCAGCAGCAGCAGTGGTAGCTCAGGCTCAGTTCCGGATGTTCTTCCTAAGACTGCGGTCACAAATTCACTGATGCATGGGGTGATGAAACTGGCCTCCCAGGTTGCCCGTGACAACAGCAGCATCCGCAGTCTGGCTTTCTCACTTCTGGCCAACCTGGCCATCTCAAGGGACTGCAAAGGGGTACTGCTGAAGGTAACTCACTGGCTGATGTTTAAAGCAAATGATAATTCAGGGGAAGAAGAGGAGGAATTTTTTGGGCTGGGTCTGTGATGTAGACTCTATTTTGATAATATCGATTCGACACTACCTGTGTAAAAAAACAAAAAACAAAAAAAAAAACACCTTTACACACATGCAAGTCTTGCTACACACAAACACTGAAATCCGGATGTAATAACAGCCGCAATGAAGTGATAATGCTTTTACACATCAAACCAACATTTCCACTCAATTCCTTTTTGTACAAAGTGAAGGAAATAAGAGGTTTGTCTTACCTGATGTAGATCTGCACATGAAACCGCAAACACTATCAATAAACATCATTTGTATTACTTATTATTTTATATATAAAATTATAGATACTGAAATGAAGAGATGCGTGTGTGTCTGTGTGTGTGTGTGTGTATATATATATATATATATATATATATAATGTATGTATGTTTATGTGTGTTTTACAAAGTATTACATATAAATGCATAAACATTTTATGTTAAATGTTAAATTAAATATTAAATTGAATATTAAATGGGCAGCGGCTCCTCAGAAATACCAACGCTATCTTACGGCCAATTCGTACGTATTTTACGAGGTGACTTATTCGTACAAATTTGTACGACCTCACTTGTACGATTTTATATGATTTGTCTAAACCCCAGTGATGGTTAGGTTTAGGGGCGGGGTCAGGTGTAGGTCATTTGTACAAATTCATACGAATTGTGCAACTCGTAAAATACATACGATTTGGCAACAATCGTAAGAATTTGTACGAGTGTGGTCATACGAATTCGTACGAATAAGCCACCTTGTGAAAAATGTACGAATTGCCGTGAGATCGGGTTGGAAAAACGTACCATAGGAGCTTCTGAGCTTTGGGCTCTGTCGCACGACAATCAGAAGGTAATGTCATTTATTCAATGGAATCTTGTTTTTGCAAAGTTAATGAAATATAAAATAGTACTAGAATCAAGAAATAGTTCTTTGGCAGCGACATAAGACGCTATTCACGATCATTTTTAGAAACACAAATTACCTGCGAGTCTATCATCTCTCACGTGTGATCCGTCTCACCCTTTATCTTCCCATTCTGCATATCTCCTCTAACAAAGGCGGAGGCCACTTTGAAGTGTCCATCCATCAGACCGAAAGTTGAAGAGGCATACACGTCTGCCAGGAAAGGTGGGAATATATTCAGTTTGATCAAAGTAGAGCCTCTCATTTTGACTCTCTGATGGTACTACAGCAGTAGATGGATTAGGAATGGATCTTTCCTGACAATTCAAGGTAATTGTCTGTTTGTTTGTTCATATAGATGAAGAGCAGACAAGTGACAAACCCCGAACGTCTATCTTCTGAAGTGCCCGAGAAATCTCACATTTTCAGCTCCTAAGTGCCTCTCTGATGATGGCCATCATGAAAGTCACCTACTAATGCGAATGTTTATTTATGTTTTGGTAGAATACGGAATATTTAGTTCTGAGTTTTTGTATATTTTTGTTTTGGAGCAAATCAATAAATGAACTGGTTTTACAGTAGACGTCTCTCCAATCCCCAACTGTCAAAAATGATCGCATGTGCTTTAAAACTCTGTATTTTGGGGTGTACTATCACTTTATGGATGAACTACTGTACATAAGGTCATGATTTTTCCTTCACTATGTATGTTTTATTTTATAGGGGAATTCAGAGTTTGGTTTTAAATCTGCTCTTTCAGTTTCAGGTGAAAAAATAACGTAATGTGTGGGCCAGAATTCAGCCCTTTCTAGTTACAGTAGGTGAACTTAACACCTCCTCTCTAATAGTGTTTATCTGCTGGTTGAGGATGTGCCTGAAGAGTCTTGCAGCTGAACACTGAAAGTGCTGTGGTCGCCTCGGTCCTCGTCAATGCTGTATTCATTTAGTCTCAGAGAAGCAAGATGGAGGCAGTACAAAAGGATTACTGGTACTTCTTGGTACTCATGATGCAGCTCTGTTTTCTGAAAGGTAATGTTTGTAGCAAAGGTAGAAAAGGTTGGCTTATAAAAACATTTTAACTATAACACATTGTTATGTATTGGTAATTTGTGTATATATCAAAGGATGTAAGCATGAATGGCTGTTCTCTCGCATGATTCCTGTTCACAAATGAACTGATTGACTTTCAGTGCTGATAGAATTAATATATGTTTAAAGATGTGTAAAATAGAAAAAGTAATAATAACTGAAATAGATTTGTTATAATCATTTTAGGAAAGGAGAATATGTGGTTACATCGAAAGTATCTAGTTTGTACGTGTGGCTGTTGGTTGCATCGTTTTTGTTAGTTTAGTTCTATAAGGGTACAAAATACAGTTTCCTAACCATTAATGTTTAGCTTTATGAGGCTCTTCTGCTGCAATTTCAATAAACAAGGTTCTTGGTGATGGAAGGCACACCAGCAAATGTATTTTGTAGGACTGGGTTTTGACACAAATTTCATAGTTCGATTATTTTGGATATATATCAGGTATAGGGCATGACAAATTTTCTCAACCGAAAAAATATCTCAACTAATGCTTAATAATCCAATATGGAAGACTGAAATTTGCTGATTTATATATATATATATATATATAAACTAAATAGTTTTTGTAACATTAAAGTAAAAATACTAACTTTAAATTACATAATTATATTTCTACTCCAATTCATTTGTTTTTTTAATAAATAAAACAATAAAAATAAATACTTCCTGCAAACAGGAATGTAGCCTTTGTATTGTGTGTATAAGTATTTCTATTTTATCTATTATAGCTTTCAATGTTCATCAAAGAATGCTTAAAAAAGCATAATAGTTTCCACACACACAAAAAAGAAAATATTAAGCAATACCACTGACGAATAAGAAATGTTTCTTGAACAGTTTGAAATCAGCATATCTGAATGATTTTAGGATCATGTGGGAGTGATGATTCAGATTTGCTATAACATGAATATATTATATTATATTATATGTTAAAATAGGACTTTTTTAATTGTAATATTTCACAATATTACTGTTTAACTGTACTTTTGTTCAAATAAATGCAGCTTTGGTGAGAATAAGAGACTTGTTTCAAAAACATAAAAGAATTCAATCTTACAGACCCCAAACTTTGAACATTTCTAATATATCAAAAGTTTGCTAGTTAAAACTATTACCTTTTAAAATCCAATAACTGCAAATGCCCAGAGAAAACAAAAAAAGTATTGGTCAGAATGTGTGTTTGAGCTCTGATGTTCTCTGCCAGTATCTGATGACTTGAAATGATGTACCTTTAGATGATTTTGTATACTTTTGTGTCCATTTTTATCTCCGTCTGATTTCCCGCACTTTCTTAATGTCTTCTAGGCTCTGTTCAGATGAAAGCCCCGGAATCAAAAGTCATACTGAAGGATGGAATGATATTGGACTGCCTGTGTCCGTGGACTGGCCAGCTCATCATGGTCTCTTGGACTAAAAAGTCTCTTTCAAAACCTGTAGCCGTTTATCATCCTCAGTATGGTACCAACTTTGAGTCATCATATGAAGGCAGAGTGGAGTTTCTGAAAACCACCGAGATGGACGGCAGTATTTCCATAATGAACGTCACTGACGATGACATCGGCCAGTATCACTGCTCTCTGCAGACTTATCCTCAGGGTTCATGGACCAAAGACACATTTGTCGAAAGAGAAGGTGAATGAAGAAAATATTTTGCAATGTTACAGACATGGTAATCTAACAGGTTTAACCCTACAGTGAGAATAGCCAACTAGGTTAACAATCTCCTTACTTTTCTTTCTTTTTTTTAGCGATCACCGCCACCTTCTCTATTCAACCAGACACTAAGTTGGTGGTCACAGAGAATGACAACCTGACCATTATATGTGACCATGTCCATAACGGTGAGGTTTACCAAGTAAGCATTGAGAAACTGGATGCCGAGCTGGGCAGTAGTAATATTATAGCAACGTGTCAGATGCTAGGACATGACGTGGAGCTGAGCGAGTTCAACAGTAGAGCACGACTGAACTGCAGTGATGCTATGGAGGTCAGTCTACACCTGACCAACATCATCAAAGAAGATGGAGGACTCTACCGCTGCAACTTCAGCACAGACGCCGGTGTCCAGTCCACCACAATCCTGCTGACCACTCTACCTGCTCAAGGTAGGACAAGGCCTGAACTATCTGTTTATTTAAAACAGAGATAACCAAACTGTTTTCTACAAAGGACCAAAAATCAATCGTGGGGTGAAACTTACTGTAGGTTAAAATGTTATTAAATCAAATTCATTTATATTCTCTACATTTCTATGCAAAAAAATAAATAAAGCAAAACAAAAAAAAAATGTTACGACAAAGAGATAAATTAGAAATAGTGGTATGCTTCCATGCATGGCATAATTTTTGTTGCTCAGGCTAACATACAAGATTTATACATGAAGCATAGAAAATCAAGAAATTAAAAGATTTTGAGAAAAAGAAAATCTAAAATGATACATCCGATGTCATTTTGCATTCAAGGTTCGCAATTCTGATTCTGGATAGACTTAGAAGCACTGACTTAAAACCATGAGTTAATAATATTTTTCCACCAACTGTTACTTTTGTCATACTCCATTGTTTTATTTTGAGAATTACAACACATAAGTTAAAACACTGTCCTGCCGCAGCTCAGTTCATTCGAGTTTTATCTATGAAATATTTATGAATGAATATTTTTATAGCTGAAGTGTGTTTCTCCCTCATTTCAGATTTTAGGGGTCTTCATCACATGCTGTATGTGTATATTGGAGGAGGGCTGGTTGGCGTCGCTCTTCTGATGATTTTATTACTGACGTGGCTGAACAGGTGTGTCATATCACTGTATTATTCATAAACGCCCAGCGGTTTTTACACTAGAAGCTCAAACCACCTTGAGAACTCGAGTAAGGATGTCTCTTTGTTATATGGCGTGCTCTATCAGGTGATAAACAGCAAAAAGCATCTTTTCCAATTTTGTTGAGGAAATAAAATAACTAAAAACAGTACAAACAGATTCACCGCTGGTATAATAGTCTTGTGTTCTGTGCATGTTGTGACTGAATTTGGATTGAAGGTTGAAGGACAATGCATTTCCCATAGCTTTCATTAGGTATGAAGTTATAAGCATTTGGTCTGTCTGTTAAGAGGTCTCTCAGATAACTGGCTGTGAAATCCCATCCCCTCCTAGCCTTCGCCATATGTCCACCACACTTGCAGCCAGCCTCACTTAGTTTTATACTGAGTGTGCAGTTTGTTATTTTGCAGTGAAGCGAGGTTATCTCTATACTGCAGTGTTTGCTTTCCTGTATCCTTAATAAAATGATTAAGTGGCCTTTAACGTCTGTCATCTAGAGAAAACCGTCACTCAATTTCTAAACTGGTTTTCACAGGATGAAAAGGAAGAGAGAGGAGTACAGAATCAAACTGCATCCTGCTAAAAGACAGGTAAACATGTCAATCAGTTTTGCCCCACACACCTGAGCATGCATTGTTGCTGTGTGAATCTCATCGTCCATATTTCACTACAAAATCAAGTGTTCAAAAATTATTATTGCGACTTACTTTGCTCATATTAATTCAGTGCTCCGTCATATTTGTAGTGTGATTAAAATTGGATAGTGTGACTATTTTTATATTATAATGCAAAATTCATCTGGTTGATACTGAAATGTGATTGGTTTATTAAAATCAACTAATACTACCATGGAATATAAATATTTAATTCCTGGAATTATACAATTTAAAACAATTGTACATTTTTATGTTAACATTAGTATATTAACAGTAGCATCATATTCTCAGAATATTTAGATTATTTTTATTTTATATGTATAACTTGTTAAATATTTTAATATATATGTGTAAAATTACATAATATATTATTTTTATTTTAATATACGATTAAATATTTATATATATATATATATATATATATATATATATATATATATATATATATATATATATAGCAGAAATATAATGATGTTTACATTTAATTTATTGCAATATCAGTTTTAGTAATTCAAGCACTTTAACTTGAATTTATTTTAATTAAAATTTGTTGTGGCCGCAACATTTACAAAGTTTTCTAACATTAATATTTGATCTATTTTCTGAATTATTTCTATTTGTTTTAGAATCAAGTTTTAATAATAACAACACTGAGCATAACCTGGACATATTTCATGAAATTCACGCTGCTGTATATTATATATAAACATATTTCCATATTTCATTGCTGGGATTAACACATGATGCCTCATTAATAACAACGTCTACAAAATGCAATGCAAAGACACCCCTTGTTATTATATTCATACCCATTTCCAATCTCTCCCAAATTCATTTTTAGTTTACCTAGTATAGTTAGCAAATTCTGCACTTTGCATTTTCTATTATAATGTTTAGAATATTGTTTTGAACAGTGGTTCAGTGTCCCAGCAGGGGCAAGTTAAATGTCTTTGCTTAATAACTACCACTAATAAAAGTCCCTTAACACTAATGCAACTGCAGTAGGTCTAATGCTATTTTCATTCATAACTCACACTGAATGTTTTCTTTCTGTGGCAGCGTAACCCATATGATCACGGCGGTGTCTATGACAGGATGAAAAAGGGGACCAGAATTGGGGCAAAAGATAAAGATATATATGTTAACTTTCAGATAGTGAGAGCTCATGGAAGACAAAAACAAAGGAGATGAGATACAGTACTACAGAGCTAAAACTGAAAAACTGAAACTAGTTGAAAAACTAGCTGTAGCCGAACAGCAGAAATCGTAAAACAAAAAACCAAACGCCAGTGCCAAGAAATGCATTTGCACCTGAATACTAATGGATGGATCAGAGGGGAAATTCCTAATAATGCAGATGATTAATGGAGCCATGCATTTAATTTGTCATCTGATGAACCACCATCACCATCATCGTCTTCTTCATCATTACATTAACCTTTCAAGCCTGGCCCAGAACCCACATTACATGGTATTTCATTGCATAATGGTGCTGGATGTTGGCTGCTCATGACCACATTGGGGAAAATGTCCTCTTTGCTCTTCTGTGAAGTCAGTTTGGCAGGTAATCTTCTTAAGAAGCTTTCTGGACTGTTTCAAAGCCAGATATAAGCCAAGCACAGTCGCTCTGAGCAGACGCCGAAGTAAAACACTTTAGTTTGAGTGACTCTAATTAACAAATGATCGGACCTCAGAGAGCTTTCGAGTGGATGAATCTTCTCAAAATCACATCTTTGTCTCGTTTCTCAGTTTTTGTCCGAATGCTTTCTCTCCGCAGAAATGGAAGTACCAGTCTCCCGAATGAAATCTGGGATAAGAAGGCTGCATCTTTCACAGGTGAACTGACAATGCTCAGCTTACAGGCGGAATATGATTTGCTTTGTGAGATATAAATGATTAAGATCATTCAAAAGTTCAGATGTGATGTTCGAGCACAGCGCACTTAACATGTACAGGAATAAAATGAATCACATTTTGATGCATCTACAAATCAAAAAAATATGCTTGGTACTCTAAAAGATATTAGATTTGGTCTTGTGACACTGTATTATGCCTGTATGATGTCGTTGGAGATGTACGTTCTTTAAGACTCTATATATAAAGAAATTAACATTTAATGTTGACTTTTTGCTTTTCTTTTTTATATACTATTTAGGTAACAAACAAATCTTAAGGGAATCTCTCTCTCTCTCTCTCTCTCTATGTATATTACAAGTTTGGAGTAAGTTTGTATTATTATTATTATTATTATTATTCTTATTCATTTGTTAAATTAATTATTTTAAAGCTGCAATATGTAACTTTTCGCTATGTCACCAATGTTACATTTATGATGTGTTATGTTGCTTTCTATTTCAAATAAATGCTGTTCTTTTGAACTTTATATTCATCCTGAAAGTAGAGACCTACAAATTTTCAGTTTCCACAATAATAATATTAAGCAGCACAACTGTTTTCAACATACATTCTGTTATTGCCTCATATGTTTCACCAAATCAGCAATAATTTTACAATTATTTCTGAAGGATCATATGACAATGAAAAACTGGAGTAACGATGCTGAAAATTCAGCTTTGCATCACAGGAATAAATACATTTTAGAAATAGATTTAGAAAAGAAAACAGTTCATTACTTGTAAAACAAAAAAATATTTCTCAATATTACTGTTTTAACTGTAGTTTTTTGTTCAAATAACTGCTTGATTTATACATACAGGCTACTATATACATTCATTTTCTGGTGAATTATTTCTTTATTGCCGATGCATATACAATATTCAAGGGATTCTGTAAAGTCCATTCAGTTTATTTTACTCAGTAAACATTGACATATCCACACAGGACAAAATAAGCAATGCCTAAAAATAAAACATGGATAAAAAACAAAAGCAAAAAACAACAATTACAAATAACCATACACACAGACAAACTAAAACTGATGTAAATGCTTTAACACAACCAGAAAGACATTGTACAAGAAATGATGCCTGAAAAAACAAACAAAAAAGGTCCGAAATCTCATGGATTTAAAGTGTTTGACCACAGTGTTTGACCAAATATCCCTTAGAAATCCCCTTAGAAAAGGGCGTTCACATTTTAAAGACATGTTTAAATGAAAAAACAAAACAAAACAATGCACATTGTAATAAAACAGAGGTTAATTCACATTCAAGCTCTACTAAATGCTGACTAGAACGATTTCTGTGTAAATAAATACATGGGTGGGGGGGGGTTCTTCATGTGCTTCTCAAACCTTTAGCTCCACATCATGAGATATGACATGATCATTGTGTTATTCTTCTGGTTGAAACAAGTTTTCTAGCACAATTAGACAAAACATCAAAAGTCATTTAAAGGTATTTTATGGTTGAGTAAATATTTATTGATTGTCACACTGAATGCATTATTGTTTCTGTGCACACTTCTATCATCAGCTATCTATACGAGATCGGTTCAACCTTTGAAACCTTTAAAGTCATTCAGCTGAGTTATTGGAAAAGCATTTTCCTTTGCAGGGAGAGAAAAGACATTTCGTTCTTCTTTCAGACAAATGCCGCGTCAACGTATAAACGTAATTCAGTTATAAACATGCTGGATGGCTAGCAGGATGTTCATTTAATCAGCGTTCCAGCCAGAGTCTCAGTCTAGCAGAGTCTGAAGGCACTTCTTCTGCAGTGTGAGAAGGTTCAGATTAACCGGACCTCACATCCAGTGTGTAGACACATTTCAGAAACTCGTTTAATATAAAATTAGGTTTTGGGGAGAAATTATTAAATGGAATAGCTCTTCCAAAAATGTTCACCTTCACGTCATTCCAAACTTGTATAACTCAGTGACTGCACTGTGACCAGATAATTGACTCCAGATTAGTAAATGAATCATTCGAGCTGCTTCTGTGAACTAGATCAACAGATTCACTGAGAAGATCTGACTCAAAAAATCTTACATTTGTGATATGATTGTGTTATGACTTAAATTTGGGTCTGTTCCTCATGCAACAGTATGGCTTCAGAATATTCAGAATCCAGTTTTGTGGACCCTTTTGTTATATAGTGCTTTTGAGTTATTTAGAATTAAGAAAAAAAGACTCACACAAGTTTGGAAAGTGAGCAAATTATAACAGAGCATCCAATTCTTGGGTGAACTATCCCTTTAAAACTATATATTTTATCATATCTCCCAAAACACCACACTGCAGACATCTACAGACAACATGGCTGCATATAATGGACCCCAAAGCAAATGACAAAAGTGCAAAACAAGCTCTTATAGACCAATTTGGAGGAGACGTCACAGTTACATCACTTGCAGCTCACGCACTGTGGTGGCAGAAAAACACTGGGAACAAATGGAGGGAACAGGGTAAGATCCATGGAATAAGAGAAACAAATTATTGTTGTGCATTTGGATGTCAGAATCGTAATGCAAATAATTTTTATATACTTCTGTCGACAAAGACGCTATTTGAAGCTAAATGCAAATGTTTAAACGGACAGACCATGCACGGATCAAACCTGCTATTATTACCCTACTTTTAAAGCATGAATTTGAAAATACTGTAGGGACATATTGTATTAGCCCTACAGTTGAGATACATGCATGAATAATTATTTAAAACTATAACATTTACCTATTTTATCTGCAATTCTGACTTTTTTTCTCTTTTTTTTATCTCCTTGAGAACAAAATAAATAAAATAAAAAACACAACAACAGAGGTGTGGGATTATAAACTAAAAAGAAAGAATGACGAGTCCATTTTTCTAACCAGGATTGTGTGATATAATCTCGGAATTGCGAGGAAAAAAGTCAGAATTTTTTTAAATTACATTTTGTATTCTTTTATTCCATGGTTTGAATAGACTGCTATGTTATAGGCTAACTGTCATTTTCTGCCACCAAATAGGCTCCGCCCAAAACAAACAAACAAACAAACGCTGATATTGGTCTATTTAAAAGTGCAGGGTGCTAAAACACAAACAGGTAGGCCTACTGTTTGACAGAATCCAAGTAGGTGTCCCATTAGGACGACAGACAAAAATGCAAGAAACTTGTTGTGTAAACGCTACAGCGCATTATATTTACAGTAACTCTGAAAAATAACCGCAGGAGGTCCATTTGTCCTCAACTACACAAGGAAAATAAAGATTATGGTACAACTTTTTGGCATTTTTTCTTCTTCAACGTACAAAAAGAGGCCTCTAGAGTTCTTAATATACACACTGTTCTACAAATAATTATTAAGTCATACATATAGAGAGAGAGAGAGTTCATACTGTACATGTGTCTAGAAGCTTCCTAAAGCTTTGGAATGTCCGTGAGTCGTGGCTTACGTCCAGCCGTGACAGCGCACGTCAACGGAGCGGCGAGCTGCTGCAGTCCCTGTCGCCGCCACTAGAGGCCGCTGTTGCTTGCTCCTGGTTCCGTTCCTCCTCCGTCTGCTCGGAAAGGAAGCTTTGAAACGTCTGCGCTCGTGGAATGAGTGTCATAGTCAAGCTCGTACCTTAAAAGAGCCAAAGAGATCATAATGCATGTTATTGACGAGGCAGTGATTTCAAACGGCTTTCGTGTAAAGATAATAAGAACTGGACGGCAAAACACATTTATGTGCATCGATTGACTTGTGCTTTTGAATGCAGCATTGATCGCCTTTGTGCATTAATATCGCACTGTTCCTCACACAAGACGGAAAAAAAGAAGATCTTGGCAACTCTCCACCTATCAGTGTTTGGCACGCTCGCAGGAGAGGAAGATGACTTAACTCGATTTTCTAGAGGTGACTGTGTGATCAATTATGGATGAGGAGGAGTAGAATATCAAGGGTGAGACGAGGATACCTGCTCTCCAAGTAGGTTTCCTAACAATCCCAAGACCATGTATAGAGAAGAACTGACTCAAACAAACAAACAAACACAAGCTCACGACGAATGACACAGACTTTATTTACAATCCAACTGAGCAACATACAGGAATTGCATGGAAAATTGTAACTTTTTACAGGTGGGTGGGTGGGTTAGTTTGGGTGAACGGTTTCTGTGTTTGGTCTTTTTTTTTATTATTATTCTTTATATATATATATATATATATATATATATATATATATATATATATATATATATATATATATATATATATATATATATATATATTTTTTTTTTTATGAAATACCAATGTATTTTTTAGAATATGTTAAATTCTAAATTCTGCATACTATCTCCAGTGTAGGCTATATGTGCTTTTCAGATACACAATGGCTTGCAAAAAAGAACAAGAGAAAATGAGACTGTTCTCTTTTTCAGTTGAACAGTCTCATTTCATCTATTTTGTAAATTCATGTTATAGATCTTAGCCTATTGTGAACATTTCATTCAAGCATACAAGTTTATTTATTTTTCGTAATAATGTTCAATCAAAATGTCAAACTTCCAGTGAAACGACAGACTTGTGTCTGATTTCTCCAATCAACCCTGACATATGAAATGAGTCGGTTATTATTTTTGTATTTTTTTTTTTTTATGAAACATTTTATTAAACCTTTATGTATTTTTATTTCATCTTATTTGTATTACTATTTGTAGTCTATTATTTGTATTTATTCATTTCTTTCTTTCTTTCAAAAGGTAAAATTAAATACTGATAGCTTGTATTTAAATCAATGAGATATAACAGTAAAGTAAGACTACTTGCATTTAAATATCAGTTGTCTCTACATATCTCCCAATAATCTCTTACAATGATATTCAAATGCTTTGCTTTATGATCAAAGCCTTGTCATTTTAATTTTATTCATTAATTTTATTTATTTTTATATTTTGACAGTATACACACACTACATATATATATGTAATGCTGAGAAATATGTCACAACATGGAAGAAAAGATCTGCCACTAAAAATAAGAACTGCAGTGAATTCAGAAGCAAATGTGGTCTGTAAGTGTCAATTTTGTGATGATGTACTGTCCCAATATTTACTGCTAAAGTATCTTTTTTTCTAACTACTATACAGTACTGTATATATATATATATATATATATATATATATATATATATATATATATATATTCAGTGTTTAATATAACCAGTCAATCACACTATGCTTTATGCAAATTCATAGTGCAAAAAAAGATGAGAGTGGCAAATGTTTCGTTTGTACAGGTATGTTGAGACATTTGCTTTATTATTCATACTAGAACATTTGTTTATAACTTACTGTAATACAGTACTGAATACGAAGATTTTGTAAAGCAGATAAGATGTAATTCAGTGCATATGTTTTTTATGCGCTGATACAATGCAGATATCTGAGTGATTCAGGTACTGATTTTATGTATATTCAGCTTAATTTTGGAGACCCTGACCTTACTAATCCACACGTAATGCTTTGCTTAGCAATCATTTTGACATCACCATCATGACTTGAGCCTAAAGTGTCTGCATCTTTAATTGTGTGAACTAGGTGAAGATGAAATATAGTTTATTTCCAACCCTCCTCACCCCGAACATCTGATCACCCTTGTGTTTTCCTGAAAATTCCATGAAGGTGTGTTGGAGGAGGGTTGAGTGTGGCAGAACTAAGCGCTCCTGCTCTGGTACATGATTCAGGCGGCAAAGAAGGTGTCCTCTCATCCCGATGTCACACTTTTGATGTAAGCGGATTTGAGGGAGCCTGTATGAACCCAAGGGCAGTCGAAGCGTCCCTTGTCCTGCATGCTTGGTAAACATGTTATGCCTCTGTGGCTCCAGTGACCTGCCAACAGACACCATCCACGTGTGTTTCCATCACCTTAGGAAATTGCAGTCAGGGTACCATGCCACAAATGATCTGAGCTGGCAGTGAGCTCTACAGGATGAAGGAAATGAAGCAACGGCCAGATAAACAGTACTTGGATGATAACACACACACACGGACACTCTCACAATATTTGCAGTGTTTGGAGCCTACAAGCTGTATCACTTTCTTATAACAAAGGTAATACAGTGTACCTGAGCAACAAGGAAACTGTTTCTTTATCAAACAGTCAAACCATAATGAAAAAAAAACAGACGATGTGACTGTAGTGTACATTATAAATCCATTATTAATTTCAACAGACATATACAGCAATAGAACATTTTTGAGTCAAATTCTATATAATGCATGGTAAGCAATAAAAAAAAGTAATCTAATTAATTATATGATGTGGTGATTAATTAATTAATCGCACATCAAATTTGGAGAAATTACTCTGAAAAGATCAAGTCATTGTTGTGCAAAGCATCAAACAGAGATTACAAAAAGGTAATCGGTTGGGTTAACTATAACTTTCATTATTATTATTATTATTACCAAGAAAATATTAAATTATTTCTTTAATGAAATGATACTGTAAATAATAAACTAAAACTGCCAATAGGTGGTGGAAAATGTCTTAATGATTAGATTAGATTAAATCAAGTTATTTATTCATTCGTTTGATTTGTTCAAATGGCTGATTCATTCAGGAGTGAAATAAATGGTTATTTATGAATGTTTCATTGAATCGTTATGCTTGTTCGACTTGAAGCGGATCATCATCATCAGACCGACCGGTGTGTGACATCAAAGTACCGCAAGAGCTTAGAAAGCCGACGACTCCTTGTGCTTTTGAATCGCTCTCGCGGTACTTTGATGTCATACACCGATCGCTCTGTGCAGTGCCACTTCAAATCCAACACGACTATGGCCAATGGTTCAACGCGCCAAATGGTTCACCAAATTTGTTCAAAACGTGGATTAACAAATTAAATGCAACTGTGGGTTGCTTGGGGATGAAAAATTCAGATTTGTCTTTATATTTTGGTTGGCAAAATTGAGCAAAACAGACAACAATGGCTACGTTAAATGCACCCAAATAATCAGTTTGTAATCAGATTGACGGCTCAATCGGACTGAAAAACGTTCATATAAACACCTTAATCGATCTGATCTGAATGAAATTTCGATCAGATTGAAGGGTGTGGTTTATTCCTCTTATACGATTGAACATGCATGTAAACACTTGATCGTATTGAACCACGAAACTGAAAGGACTGCGCATTTGCAATGACGCAGAAATAACGTAATGACGTATGATGCACGAGTGGCTCTTGCTTTTGAATAAAGTGTTGTATAAATGCGTGTCCTGTCATTATAAAACTCTCCTTTCACTCGGCAACTGTGAAGTGAGTAGGACAACCTTATTTTGGAGACTCATCCAAAGGCAACCCATTTTGGACGCTGGGAGGGGCTTTTTTTATATGTATATTTATCAATAAACGGGTAAATATAAAAAAAAAATAAAGAAACCGTGTAGGAGAGTGGTTATTATGTGCAAACAGTGAGAAACTCTATAATATCTATGTCACTTTCACTTTTCACTTTCACGATTTGAGCAGTGTGCCAAAAAATCTATTCCGATTTGTAGCTTGTGACATATAAACCCGCACATCAACCCGATCACTTTATTTAGCATTCATGTAAACACTACAATCAGATTCATCAATCGTAATGAATTCAGTCCGATTGAACCAAAAAGTGTCCATGTAAACGTAGTCAATGGATCTCATTCATGAAACACGAGCAGAACGAATTTTTGTGTAAATCGCGTGTAAAGTGGTTCTGGCGTAAATTTTCGGATTCATTAAAACGTTCGTATTTTCCAAATGTTAGTTGGTACGAAAGAAATCTACACCTGCTCCCAGTCACGCGTAAATAGTGCGTTTAACGTCTGAACGTTTTGCTCATTAATACTGCAGCATTTTAATTCTTAATCGGGTACATATTTACATTTAAAAAATATTATATATAGTAATTACATACAGTTTTTCCTTTCACTTCTGGGACTGTTCGATTAACAGATGAAACTCTATTAACATCGTCTGTAATATGCTGCCAAGCATCCTTTTTTTAGGACCTGATACGCCACTATGTACGCTTGAAAATAAAACGTGGCGTTTTGAATGAACTTCTGATAATAAAACTTCAAATTCTGCAGCTGAGAAATTTTAATTTTCATTCGCTTTTGAAAAGACGTGTTGGAATCATTCGTTTGGTGTCATAATATGATGCTCATTTATAGTTGTCAGTCGGATTTAATGGGAGGGATTTATGGTAATTGAGAATGAGCGTGCACGCGCGTCGCATTTACGACTGATTGGAATTCATTAACACACACACACACATTTCACTATCACATCTGACGTTTACGAAGTTTTTGTGAATCAGGAGAAGAGTTTTCGGGAAGTTCTCTTTACGCGCAAATCACTCACATATTTACTCGTATATTTACGAATGTTTCATGAATGAGACCCATTGTGTCTAAAATAACACAATATTAACTTCTTAATGAACTGTTGTATAAGATGAGTATCCCATTTGCACTCTTGTGGTATTGCACTTTGCCTACAGCTTGAGTGATATTTCTTAACTATGTGATGTAAATATGAGATAAAATTTCAAATGGGCATTTAGGCCCATATCTTGAATTTAATTATTATCAGGGATAAGTTGTTGTCCTGCCTCATATTAGTCATCAATCGACTGTATGAAATGGCAAATGATCAACATAGGTCTGGGGCGGGGCAAGTGTGTCAAATGTGTTAATAATTTTACCGCTTTTTTTTCTCCATAATTAATGTAATTAATGCGTTAAATTCCCAGCCTGTCGTTTGTCTGTCGTTTGCTCCTCCCGCCAGACTGGTGGAGAATGCGGGCTGGGGCGGAGCCTAGACAGCGCAGTTGGGAAACAACTGATGATGTCACTCCCTCTCCCTCGCAAAGGTATGTGAAAACCCAGACTGGGACGGAGGAACGACGGAGACAGCCTCCCAGCCACAAAAGGGGTAAGTGACTTCTCTGTTATTGTCATCTTACCCTGTGGTTGTTTGAGGCTGTTGACTAAAACCCGGCTTCTCTGTCCCTGTTCTGGCGCGGTCCGAGAGGGAGGACTGCATGGAGAGGAATCCCCGACCCCGCCCACTCCGACCGTTTTGAGCCTAGTTGAGGAGGGTAGCACTCCCGTGTGGGCGGCGCCCTGATGATGGGAATATCGCGGGGGGGGATGGGGGGGGGATTTGACGAGTCATCTGCCTCCTCCCTTATTATCATTGGCACCCCATCCTAAATTGCCGCCCTTCACCAGGAACCTGACAGGAGTGGGCAACTACCATAAACTATTTGTTTTTAACTGAATTAAAAAGCTAATTTAAAAAAGAATGAATAGATGACAACAGCTCATAACAAAATTGCTCAAACTAAAAAATAAAATCGAATTAAAAAATCGTAAAAAAAATTATTAGTATACAGTGGCAAAGAGAACTTGATGAACATCAAATAAACTGGAAATATACCATATCCTCTTAACTTTGTCATTAAAGGAGTAACATGCACAGAAAATGTGCATTGATTTATTTTAAAACACTGGCTTTGTGTTACATTTATTCGAACGAATAACATCGACAGAAGTGCCGCTGTGTTTGACTTCACAATTTAAAAAAAAAAGGAATTATCTTCTGGGATGTTAAACAAGTATATTTGTTGTGTGCAAGACAACTCCTGTGGCGCTGGGGCTCCGGGTTACACCACACACAATTGTGTACATATACAAGAGGCTGCAGTACACTGATCTAACCTAGTGGGACACAGACGATTTGTCATTGGCTTGACGTTAAAGCAAGATGGTCACATCAGTCTGACTTACAAGGCAGGTCTAGAATGGAGAGCAGAAACTACAGTATTGTATTGTACTTGTTTTAACCTTTCGTATTTATTGTGTAAATTTCATTAATGCTTTTAAATTCGTAATCCTTTACAATCATTCAAATATAATGTTCTGTCAGACTGACAGATAGATGTAGCTAAAGAAAAAAAAGGATGCAAGGTTCACTGCTGTATTTACAGTATGACATCTCTGCCATTGCATCATGGGCCGGTTGCATCAGCTCAGTCTAGTTGTGGCATAAATGGGCACTAGGTTGCAACCAACACACCACTAACAATGTGCACTGTACTATTAACCCCTTACTAGAAACCCCCCTTTTTTGGCATGGAGACCGAAATTACATACCCAAAATAAAAAGGTTTCTGCTCATGATTCTTTCTGACTAGATACACAATCAACCTTTGTTCACAAAGCTGACACTTTAAAGTTTACTGTTCAGGAATCAGAATCACTCAGACTGTTATGATAATAGAGATATATAAGCTCAAACATAAAAATAAAAATATTAAAAGCATATGTTTTAAATGTATTTTAAAAAATGTTGATGTAGGAAATGAGTTTGAAAACACAGTGTAGCTCAGGCCACAAGTCTTTCAAAACTTCATAAAAAAATTTCATAATCGAATCTGTAAAACTGTGAATTTTATGAAATATTTTCTAAGGCCATGTCATGTGTGTTTTTAGAGAAGGCTAATCAGATTGATTTATGGCCCTTGTCATCCCTGTAAGATCTCACATGTAAACTCTCCTGTGTATTTTGTATGTGTGTTGGCTTTGCAAAACTCCCCATTCATGATTCTATTGTTCTCACCAAACGAGTCTTTCACACCTCCGCCAGGTATGACACATTATCCGCATTATTCTTTTATCATTATTCTTTTGTTTTTATTCCACCTTTATTAGCCTTGATTGTGGTTTTTCAGGCTTTACAAAGACACAAAGCAGCGATCTCACTTCAGTCTCTCTTTGCATTTAGCCCTTATTTATCAAAAGTCTTACTATAAAAATAGAACAAAACATTTTCTTACGACCTTGACGTGAATTATTGAGACATAAATGCATTATGAAGAAGAAAAGCACCTGCTATTAGTAGCATCGGAGCTAACGTTAGCATCAAGCTACATCAGACAATTTATGAAATTATTAGTACACTTTTATACAAAACTCACTGTAAATCCCGATCGAGTGTTTATAATAACTTCCTTTAGCGATCAGGGGTGGAATTTGGTCGTTTACTGTTGTAAAAATATGCTATTTGTAGCCTTTTTCATCGCTGCAGAAGTTAGCATTTCCGATGTACATTTTCGATTTTTTTTTATAAAAACGCCCCAGATCTCAAGAAATTATCATACCAAGCTTTGCTATCGTAATCGCGGGTTTATTATTCGGAAATTTCGTGTGTACAGAGATGTTTCGGTGTTGTTTTGGCCAGATAACTACCAGGAAGTGTGCAGGAAGCATGTGACACGATGTGGCGGTGTCCATATATGACACTCTAAGACTGACATTGGGAAGGACCAATCAGAGTCTGAGTCACACACAGCACGAGCTGACAACACTGCACACACACACACAGATCGCTGGAAGAGGCTGTTTATCATCTGATCGCGTAAATCCGTGGAAAATGAATAGAAATGATGATTCTGTCTGAAGAAATATGAAGTAAACATCAGTAAATATATCCATATATCTCCGCAGATATGCATCTTTTGTCTATAAATCCTTATTGACGCTGTTCAGTGAGTCTATGTGAACACAAATAAACCGCTGCTGACGTGACTGAATATGAGTGAGTTGTGAATTTCTATTCAAAATGTGGCATAATACGGATTTATTATTTTGCACTTCTGACATAAATTACTAAATATCTGTCACTGCAACAATGTTTTATCAAAATATTGGTCAAATATCGAAGCTAGAGTCTTTAAACTTTCAATTGATGCACAGTTTGTCCAGATAAAGTAAGACAGTGATGTTTAATGTGCTGTGAAAGTGAAACAATAATAAACTGGGGCCGTCGGCGATGTTTGCACGTAAAGGGGTTTTTAAACTTAGCTACAACAAAATAAACAACCTCACATGTTAATTAAATATTTATGGAAACCTCTGACCAATAGTAATGGTTGCCGAATGCTTGTGTTTAAAGGGGTCATATGATGCTTTTTTAAAGATCATTATTTTGTGCATTTTGCAGAGGCTAGAAACATATTCCAGACAGAATACAAGGATGTGTTGAATTAATGAGGAGAGTCATGGAATTAAAACATACAATGTTAATGTTTTGAAAGGCCACTTTTTGTGTGTTTTCTATTCCACATCAATGTCTAAAATGATAATTACACTTTTAATTTTTTATTTGGGGCATTTCGAGTTTTTTCTCAGCAAATATTGATGAGTAATTATTTGTGACTAATTGGATTAATTAATGAGCAAATCATGTAATTATTAAGATGAAAAAAAAAATCAACTGGCATTCCTTATTGTTATTCAAAATGTCATATAATGACATATTATAAATACAACTTATCCACTACCTGGTAAGAACATCACTAAACATGAATAACAGCTAATTTGTAATTTGGAGATTTGTAATATTTAATAATAATAATAAAAAAAAAACAATCACTCCCACACACACACACACACACACACAAAAACATAAATGATGGTCAATTTAAATGAATGAAATTGATTAGACATTGATTTGACTGAGAAAAACAGCACATTTCCACTACATATTTCTATGCATCAGTTAACTCACATTTTCCAGCTCTGAATGTTGATTTTCATTAAGCCCAATTTAATAACATTTCAGTTATATATAGTTATATGTATTTTTTTTATTAATTGGACTCGGTCAGCTCCAACCAAGACAGCAAATGCCCGGTGTGACCTTTATGCATTGTTTACATGACATATCAGTTTATCTCTGGCTAATATTGCCATTATCAGCACAAGAACAAATAACACTAGTTAACGAATACAGCTGGAAGAGTAAAAGAAATAACACTTCTCTGCAAAAGTATGCCTACTCAAGTTTTTGCTGAAGGAAACACACACTGGCAACAGAAGAGTCTCAGTCAGTAGAAAAGCAAGGTGCAGCTGGTCAAAAGGACACACATAGGACCAAGCAGGCTTATCAAACCACTCCAAAGCATTCCCAAGACCCGGAATGGCAGCATGCGAGTGTGCATATATAAAAAGAAAAGCTCTCTCCCTACTACTCTTGTCATAATCTTCCACAAAAGCCTCTTTATATCATCGCTGCTAGGTTGGAGCTGCTGGGAATGTGCTGTCTGGCAGGGAGGCACACAGATTGAGTCTGCTGTGTATTGATTTCAGATTAGCAAGATGGTGAGGTATGCAAAGAGTCTCTATATGGACTGTTCTCCCTCAACATGAACCAAGGCAACCTTAGTGCAAGTGTTCCTAGTGACCGGTTACATGCTAAGACTAGTCTCAAGTTATACTCATCTAATTTTTTATTTTATTTTATTTTTTCCTGTTCATACATTTTTAAAGTTTGAATCCTAAAATATGTATCCTCACCTCTAGTAACTACTACAGCAGTTGGTCAGACACAGTCTTAATATAGAGGCAAAGTTTACAGTGTGCGTGTGTGTGTAATACGAATGTCAGAATTCATAATTTAAATAGCAGTTTTTGCAGGTTAATTTGCAGGTTAATATGCAGTCTAATTCATAGACACTAGTCCACATCACAATTTGATTTATTGTACAGCCCTACTTTTGATATATTTATCTAAAATTTGGCAATTCGGTGACAGACGAGTAATAACACAAATCAAAATATGCTGAGGAAACCCGCAAATTAATTCAAATGCATTATTGTGACATTATTTCACCTACACTAAGCTTGTTAAAATATAATGATATACAACAACTGCAAGGCTATTTGTAACAGGAATTATTTATTAATTTTGAGACATGTCTTGGAAGGGAATGAGGTGATGCATTTTTAACAGGCGAATAGTATGACTCATATTATGTGAGTCAGCAAATCCATACCTTCTGACTACAAATTTATCTTGTGACCAAATGTACGTTGCCAGTTTGGCCCGTTTTCCATCTTTCACCTGAGCTGTGACTGTATGAGCATCAGCATGACACTTTCCAGGCATTGTTTCTCATTCACAAAGTGACAGGAAGTCATGTTCTTTTCCGCCAGATGTGGATGTTAGCTGAAGGAATGAACAACAGCTGAATTTACTGTAAGCAATTAAAAAATAGGTACTTTATATGGTGGTTCATTTATCAATATGAGAAGAAAACACATTCTTTACATATATTACTAATGCATCATATCACGATAATCTAATTATTAATAAGATTATCAAAAATCATTTGTTATATGTTATGCTTATATTTAATATGTTATGCTTTCAATCATGTAGCTCATGCTGTTTCAAACTTTCGTAAATATTAACAATTTATTATTTATATATATATATATATATATATATATATATATATATAATAACTGACTACTCTTCAAATGTTTGGTGTCAGTAAGATGTATCTTATGCTCACCAAGGCTGCATTTATTTGATCAAAAACAATATTGTGAAATATTATTACAATTTAAAAAAAAATATTTTTATTGCAACATCACGTGATATCTTAGAAATCATACCTAAATTCTAAATATGGTGCTCAGTAAACATTTCTTATCAATTATCAATGCTGAAAATGGTTTCTTTTGTAACATTGTAAACGTCTCACTTTTTTCACATCTCACAGCATTTCTTGAAAAAAATTTACTGATCCCAAACTTTTGTGCTATATAGTACTATATATGTACTATAGTGTATTTTATTATTAAGTAACTCATTATTTAAATAATAATTATTTATTAGCGAATATTTACATTCACATTTTCTATTTAACTGATTTAACTTATTTAAAATTTAAATACACAAATAACTAATGAGCAGTTAAATGAACATACTGAACTTTACATATTGTTGTCCGGCTGTCACCAATTCATCTTTGTTAACTGATTTATAATTATATAATTGATTGATTTAAAAAAGCATGCTGTATATGCCATCTTACACAGGTGGCAAAGTCATATATTCAGCACAATTCGCAAGGAGTGTGCTGTTGTTCAGCAGAGATCTTTTGTAATATTTTCAATTTTCCTCTCATGGAAGGCGCATGGCTCTTATTGACTCTTCAACCTAAACATCGTCCTTCAACATTGTGATGCACTCAATTTATTCTCAGAAAACGCAGCATTCTGCTGAATTTGTATTTCTGAGGGAAGCTGATGAGGAGGGGGACATTCACTATATCAGACTAGCATCTCAACAATGGGAATGTCACAATGATGAATGAGACAAAGGTTTTAAGGCTGGCAGTCGCCGAGGCAGATACGTCAGCAGCTGGAGCTGCCATGAAACATTTTATTTTCACTGATTAGGGACAAGAATATTGTGTCATTATAGCCAATAATCTTTTTGTGCACTTAGAGTGAAGCATTCATATGTTCAAATTTCCTGCTTGTGTCTTGTGAAATTGTGTAACAGTAAAACCACAGGTTATTCACATATGCCAAAGGACGGTTTTGACAGCTTGACAAAAACCAAGGCACCAAACCCATGCGGTGTCCAGTTATCTCTCACCAGGCAGATCAAGTCATCTTTCTCCCAGCAGATGGGAATATCATTTCCCTAATGCTACGTGTCTCCCGACCACATGGACCTCTCAGTTAATACCTGCTTCCAATCCAACACACAAAAGCATTTGCTAAAAAGCAGCCATGAAAAAAAAAAAATAATAATAAATGGCACCCAAATAGTAGGTGCAATATGTATTTTTGTAACATGGATATTAGAATTAAATGTGCATCAGTGAGGGGTTTATATAAGCAACAACAACAACAACAACAAGTAAAAGTTAAATAATATTTAAAAAAATATATTATTTACTGAAAAGAGGTATACATTTTAGAATGACCAAGCTGCTCTTTTCCATACAGTGAAAGTGAATGGTGATAAGCAACAAAAACAACCTGGTTTGGAACAACATGAGAGTAAGTAAATGAAGTGGTCTTTATTTTTAGATGATCTGTCTTTTTAGATGTAATGTAACCATCTTGTATTTTAAATGCGCTACAAATGTATTTGTTGGCATATAGGAGAGCATTAATACAATAAGGTTTTGCTGACACCATTTTTTTCAATTAGATGAATACAAACTCATCAGCTACTTTATGCAAATCCACTCTCTATGCGCAACACAGCTTTACTAGTAATTCAAGATCACTATGGAAACCTTTCATGCTTAATTTACATTCACTTTAATTCACATAGTAAATTAAATCCTCCAGTCTGATTTCCAGGTAAACTAATGCAGTACCACATTCGAACCATACAAAACAAAACACTTTTCACTCAAGGATCCAGAAAGGCAAGCAGGATGTAAAAAAGCATGCAATGCTAACAAATGTGTTGCTATATTAATGCTCTAATAAATCACCAAATGTATTTGTTTAACCCAAGCTAAAGGGCCAGTGATGCTCAACGGTTTATAAATGTACCCAGTGGAGCTTCAGATGAAATCGTCACCCTCATAACTACGACAGACATAAAAAAAGATGGTGTTTTCACTGAGCTGTGGAGTGGGAAGGAGCTCTGTCTTACCTTGGTAATTGCAAATGTCTCCCACGCTGTTCTGACGCGTGATGTGGTGCCAGTAAGCACTTCGCGGGAGAGATATCGACTTTGTTAATGTGCTCTCGTTTGAAAGAGTCTGTGAGGCAGAGCAGAAAATCATTGGGTTACATTGGTAATATTTCCAGTCAAATCACTTGGAAAGGGCTTACACTGAGAAGATTTCAAAGCACCCCTTCATTAGGCTGTTTTGAACATTATAGATGACAGGTGGAGTGTGGTGTCATTACAGCCTTTTAAAAAGTGCATTTATCAAAGCATTTTAAGGTAATTTCGTAAATCCGAACAAATAAAGACTCTTAGATTTCAGAGCAAGTAGCATTTTTGGCAGGGGTCCTGGATGGCTAGATCTGAGAGGAGGGCCATATGGTCAAATCTCATCAGCCTTCACTGAAGGCCTCGGAGATGACAGAACAGATTCTCTGCCAGCAAGGCAGCAGTGCAGTTTAAATAGTGCAGGAAAGCCCATCCGCACCAGGCGACTGAACAAATCATCAACCTCGCTAGCTTCAGGGGCTACGGAGAAATGACCAAAATGTGCTTTCAATGAAACGTTGATAACCAAAATTGCAGGATAACATTTTAAGGCATTAGTGTTCAGAAGCTTTGAAGACTGAAAAACTCCAGAGGCTGTTATTTCTGTGTTCATCTTGTGTCTCAAATCCATTTACATGTACGCATTTGGTAGATGCTTTTTTTTTTTTTTTTTAAACCACTTCAACTGCACTGAAGGCATGCATATTATCAGTATGCGTGTTCTTGGGATTCAAACTCTTGACCTTGATGTTGCTAACGTCATGCTTCTACCAGCTGAGCTATAGAAATACATAAGTGCAGTATTTTTGTAGGTACTCGACCGATAGTGCAGTTCAGGATTAGTTGACAGCAGCTGCTTTTCAAAGATGCCCGTGTTCTGTGACCTGGATTTATGAAACATCACATACTGTGCACTGTGCAAGCATGGAAGTGGGGAAACATACTCAGAAAATTGCCAGAATCCTTACGATGAAGATGCTGTCACGAATCCTGTCCATGAACTTCTGTTACGGGGCAACTGAGATGATAAACGTGCGGATCCATGTGCAAAGCTTTATTCTAAAACAGTCACAACAGGCAAGGGTCAGACAATGGCAAACAGGTATATAGAGGGCAAGACTCAAGAGTAATCCAAAACACAGGCGATGGTCCAGGCGAGGAATAAACAGTATCCGAACAGGATGAGACGAAAGGAGTAATCCAAGACAGGCAATTTACTTCAGGGCAGGCAAAGATCATACAGAAAAGATATATTCAGACTAGGATTAAGGCACGAATGAAAAAGGATAGGGATGGGAAATTGAGGCTTTCTGAAGCGTTTGAGACTTTCACGAAATTGTGCAGAAAACGGTTTATTGCTCACAGCTTTTAACATCGTGTGCATTAGTGACATCTGATGGCCGGACTTGTGTTCTCCACCATTTCTGACAAATCATAGTGGAGCAGAGGACCGTTTGAAAAAGCATGTGACCAAACAAAAGTTTCGGAAGCCTGTGACATTCAAGAGTGGAATCAATCTGGGATCAATACAATATCTATTCTGCCATAATCTCATCTAAATTAATTTGTGCCAGTGGGTCAACGGATTCACATATCGAGCAATAATATAAAACACAAAAAGGTGATCATAATGGACGTGGGTAGCTGAAAAAAAAAAATATATATATATATATATTTTGGGTGAGTTGTTATACTCTTATGCTGTGTTCGGGGCTCTGAGACCCCAGTTTTAAACCTGATAAAATGTCCTACTGACAGTCCTCAAAGTGACTGAATAATTCTTTTATGCATCAGGTGGGATCATTAAGCGCCATTTTTTTTAAGCCACGCTGTACCGACCTTCGGTTACTGCATGAATTTCAAAGCTTTAAACGTCATCAATCACGTGGTGTTATTTCGATACAAGCATCGGCACAGTATGTGATACAATAGTGGTTGGAAAACTGCATCAGAGCATCTGAGTCAACTGTCCCATCACTAACTAAATGTAATAAATAGGATTAAACTGGACTTTGACTCAGAGCTAAAAACTCAAACTAGAACCGGGAACTGGCTCCATAAATTAGCTATGATCAATAGCATAACTGCTAAACAATACTCAACAGTGGATGGTGGCGTGAGACAGACTTATGTAGTGTGTGTTATTGGTAGCAGCTGTGTTTGATTGGTTTCAGGTGAGCTTGAGATTCGTGCAATGGAGCATGGGCAATTAAGTCCAGGGTGATGTGTAACAGTCTATGTGGTGTGAGAGTCAAAATAATGGAAGGGGGACCTCTGGTGGCAAGTGGACTTAAGTTCATGGACAGGTAATCATTTTTTTAAAATGCTGTAAACTTTTTTAGCTTATGCCAGTCACTGAAAGTATCACATACTGTATAAAATACCATTAAAAACTACTGAGTCGGTAAACTTTCAATGTTTTTTTTTTTCTTTTAAGTTTCTAATATTCAATTTAACTATAATAAAAACGATTTGGGATATAAGGAAAAGTTTAAAAGGACATTTATTTGAAGCTGAAATGTAATGTAACATTACAAATAAATTATATTATCAAATATCTTGTCTTCTTTATTATTCTTTTTTTAATGTATCCTTGCTTAATATTCTTTAATTTACCCCCCCCCCCCCAAAAAAAAAACTCACTGTCCCCCAAATTTTGCATGTGTTTTTGAGACCAAAATCTTATTTATGATTTGCAGATTTGTTTAAGGTGATTAAATCAACAGTAAAAGTAGAGACGTGATTAATTATAGATTATTATTTTACCAATTTAAGTATATTTATAGTCATAAATTAACCTTACAAAACATGTTTTTTGAATTTTCATGGAAAAGCTGCTTTGAATCACTAATGAAATGTAAATTTTAAAATGTACTAAAACAGAACAATGTCATTCATTCTTTAAAATCATATATATATGAAGCTCCTCAAACTGATTTTTTATGGGGATCCCAGGACCTCCCTCCATTTTGAACACTGCAGTGGAGACTCATTTGTAAAATATGCTTGCACTAATATAACGGAATAACACATATAATACCTTGTTATAAAACACCAAATATAAAATGCCTCTCCCCTGTAGAATTATGGGATGTGTACTTTTACTCTACCTGTGAGCTCTTCTCCATCTCCATCATCATGCGTTCATGTTGCTCGGCGATGGACAGCGTGGCAGAGTGAACTCTCTGATAGATCATCTCACCTTCTCTGGTCTGAAATGTGAACAAACCTTCCCCCGTATCACACATCCTGTAAGAGAACAACACATTCACACACATCCGTTAAGCAATTATAGCTTCTATTAATTTTCAGTACACTCATGTTCTTGTCGTAATAGGCTGAACAGCAGGAGTAGACTGTAAGGGCAGCCTGCAAGGCAAAGCATATGTTAAATGTTGTGCACTTTCATGAATCAGCGAATCAATATCCAGAGCAGCAGAATCAGGACTATTGGATTTAGGATGAAAACATCTTGTCAGACAAAAGCACTCCCAACTAGAATCGAACGATGTTCACGCACCTCCCGGACTCAAATGTGAACCAGGTCGAGTCTCTGCCGTATCTCCTCAGGGAGTTGAGCGGCCACATGACCAGCTTGACTCGGGCATTGTGGATGTCCCAAAGGTAGATGTTCTCGTGGGTGATCTGCATTGTGCACTCCCCGTAGATGTCCAGGTTTGGGGTCGGCATCAAGTAAACATTAAATCTTTCTGGAATAAAAAAATCAATTAATTTAAAAGTCAGAAGTACTATAGTTAACTAAAACTAAAATTAATATTTTAAAATAACATAAAATAAACATAAATTGAATTATTTTTTAAAAAAAGTTGAATTTCAGCAAAGACATTTCACTTTTTAATTTGTTTAAATTATATGCACTAAAATGACAAAAACTTAACTAAAAGCTAATAAAACTATATAGATGTATAAAAATGACAAAAACACACTATAAGAGTACTTCACCTTTAAGTAAAATTTAAATGAAAATATAAAATATAAAAATCTGATTTAAAACATTAGGAATTTTTTTTTTATATATAGTATCTCAATAATACTAAAGTAAGTATTACATATTGGGGGATTGTTGAGAAAAAAAAAATTAAAATAAAAACAAATGAAACCATTGTATACATTAAAATTTAAAACTTGATTTGATCTCTTCAGAAAGCTTTGAGAATGTAAGTGTGTTCTGAATTTTGATGGTATAATAAAAAAAAAAATGTTTACACACACACACACACACATAATAGGACCAGTAAAAATGTATTTTATATATCATATTCTAGCCTTGAAGCCAAAGGAGTCAGGCTGTAAAAAGTGTGTAGTTTTTTTGTGTGTGTGTTGTTGTTGTTGTTGTTGTTTTTTATCATTGTTTTTGGTGACATTTTTATATTTATTTTTGATTCAGACATAATTTTCTTCAGAATAACAAGTGCAGAGGAAGTGTACCCATTAAACCTTGGAAATCATATTAAGACAGAAAGGACGACAAAACTGAATGGTTCCTTCAAGTAAATAACTCAGAAAGGTTCAGCAGCAGCTTTCACTGACAGAAACTGCCAATGTCGTGTGTTAAAGAAAATTCATTACAGGGTAAATAGTTTATTTAACAGATTTGAAAAGGTTGCAGACTGCTGTTTAATTGACATTTATTTTAATAATAATTAAACTTGCTTAAAAAAAGGCCAAGCACGGTGGTGGCACATTCCATTCAGTCATATTTACAAGACATCTCAAACAGCTTTTATTTGGGCAGCTGAAAGATTCTGCTTTGCCTAAAGATGACACCGAATTAAAGGGCATGGCTGGAAATCTCGAGAAAACATCTCAACAGAGCCATCTAACATGATTATTATTTTTCAGACAGACTATTTTCTCTTCTTGCAGATGTGGCTCTTGCAGTGCACAAAGGTCAACAGATTGTTGCCATAGAGCCACAGTTGAGCCCACCTCGACTGGAGCAACCACACCATCACAATTAGCTCCAAAAAGACAAGGGTGCACTTCATAATCCAAATTAATAATCCCTAATTATACCTAATGCTTTAAAATAAGATATGTATCTCTCCAGAGGAAGAGGCAATGTAATGTGGGGGCTATTTTAGGGATTGTGAAAATTAACTTTAATTATCACAGCCCGCCGTAAGAAGGGTCTAATTGAAACACAAATGGCAAACTCTCTGCTTGTTATTCCTCAGCTGTCGAGTAGTGGAGAACTGATCATTCTGATGACCTCCAGCTGATATAATCATATACACATCGCACTCTCGTTATGAAAACAAATCTATATTTGCCTGTCATTTGATTGAAAAAAATTTGATGACCACTCTATACGGTGTCTGCCGTAGCTTAATGCTTGAATGCTTCGGCAGCACTTCGAGATGAACTGATATTGATTTCCTGAATTGTGTAAAAAAAAAAAAAAAAAACAGTCACTTAAACACAGACACAACTCAGACTGAAACAATCTGATCTTGGAGAAGATGCAGTTGCCTTAAAGTAACGGTTCTCAACTTGTGCGTCAGGACTGTTCTTATAGTCACAGAAAACACAGAAAACATTATGCTTAAGATTTGAATTTTAAATCTCTCGGGAATAAAAAGTCTTAAGCACGTACTGCAGATATTTGCTGACCAAATAAAATAAAATAGATACATCATTTGATCTTTTAAAAAAATTCCATTTGTTTTAATTATTTGCATTAGCAACATGCAAATAATTAAACAAGATGATACGTATTATGCATTACTAATAATCTTTAATATATTTACTGAAATTCAACAGTGCTCATGGCTCAGGATTATTCTTAGTCTTTATTTAATATGAATAAATATTATAAATATTTGATATTATAAAGTTTTTATATTTAATATAAAATAAAACATTTATATTGTTATACTTTATAATTAAACATAATAAAAATAACACACACTATCTCTCCCTCTCTCTCTCTCTCTCTCTCTCTCTCTCTCTCTCTCTATATATATATATATATATATATACATAACACTAAATTATATATATTTATAATGTAAAATATTCAATATAAACCTAATAAAAAAATAAACATAAGCATGAGTAGTTGAGGTTTTAGAATTATTTTTTAAATGAGGATAACATTTTCCTTATATCATTTTCTAATTTTGTTGTATTTTGATGCAAATTCACCACGTTTGCTCCACGACATGCTCAAAACAATGAACAATTCTGATACTGTTTTGGTTTGACAACTGATGTCCAATAGAAAATCTGAAGTGAAACCCTTTTAGAACCAGTGTTTTAATTTAACAATTTTGGCCGCACGTTGCCTCATTAGTTCTAGAGGGAAATAGAGGTCTGCTACCTGACCCAGGCCTGACGAGTCCCAAAATATTCTCAGGTTTTGGGTTGGGTTCTTGTAGCTAAGGTAAATCTATATGCAGTAGGCTACGCTAATTTCATTGACAGAAACACACACACAGAAACATTTATTAATAAAATAGCTTCGATACTGAATTGCTACATTATATTTCTCAGTAACGTGGTAAAAAAAACACTGTTTTTGAAGTTACTTAACTCAGCTTCATTGTTTGTAGAGAGGGAGATGTGCAGGCACAGGTTATTCACTCACACAACTTTCCTCCCTCTTTCTCGATAATTTTTTCAAATTATCAATATAAATCATTCATTCAAATAAACATGGTATAACCACCCTACATCATCTCTGTGTTTAAATATTTTAAGGCACATACATGTAAGCCATGGATTATATCTTACATATAATGTGTGCCGTGGTGTTTGCTCTATAGGCTTTATTTAAAAACAAAACTTGTTTTGTTCTTATGCCTGCTCTAGCAGCCTCTCTGTCACATTATTGCAAATGGCGCATGGCCGCATGCTCATGATTGATAAGTGCTTTTTTCTTTTGCCTTGTGTGCTGGACTGGCGAGTGGCGACTAGCCTTGATGAAACGGTTTCTTTACATGTATTTGTTAACTGACTGTTGCATGCAATCGTGAAATACAGCATATTTAAAAATTCTGGTTATGGAAAAATGACTTTAAGTTGGGATTGGATTCTAAATTTAAAAGCGCAACTCTGGTTGGGTCAGATCATGTCAAACGATCTCAGGTACGGGTCTGGTCTCGGGCTTCAGTTTGAAGGAAGCGCATACCTATAGAAGGAAACATTAGCTAAAGATTATTTTCACTCATTCTCTTAAGTGTTTTCAGGCAGATGTGCCATGCGCATTCATCCTGCCTTTCTTCTGCACCATAATCTCATCCATCTCTATGACAAGCTTCATTATGGGCTGATGCTCTGATGCACGGCGGTACCCATTAGTGCTTAGTAAAGAACCTTGGCCCAGGCCGATCATTTATAAACTTGAGGACAGACCTGGAGGTACTGTGTTTAACAAACACATTTGGACTCTGTAATAGAATCATTTATAGAGTACAAGAGGAAAAATCCGGCCTCTAATTGGATACTGACCGTTCTGTTCCCTCTGCACCCCTGCTGCTAACAAGTCCGGTTCTCCCAGGCTGATGTCATTAAGTCTGCTGCCCAAACACTCCAAACACAATAACTTCCACCACTCCTCAGCCTCCAGCTCTGTGGACACACACATTCATATCATCATTTTTATATGCAAACATTCAGGAGCAGTTGCTGAAGAGGAACAAGCAGGAGATAAACACATTTACAGATTTAGCACTAATGCACAGCAACAAGCAATTTGTGAGCACTACATTTATGATAAATGTTATTTCCCACATCAGCCCTTTCTGAAAATATATTTAATGTTACAAGAGATTTCTGCTTTAAAACTACAGGTGCCAGTAGTCTGGCACAAAGGTGTGTAGTGATGGACAGTTCATAGGTGTGAACACAATGTATAAAAATGTGAGTAAAACCTGGCTGTCAACTAAAAACAGAATTACTGACCATTTTTAGGGACGTGCAACAATGGAAGAAAAAGAAAGCTATACAGGTTTGCAACAGCATAAGAGGAAACAATGACAGAATTTTTATTTTAGGTGAACTTTACTATTTATTACAGTCACTCTATATAGGGTATAATGTACACTATAAGTTGACGATGCCCCACTTAAGAACAATGTGCATTTATTCTAAAATTGTAACCTATTTAGATATAAGCTTAGCATGAGCATGATGATGCATCAACAATGTGTTATTATGGGAAACAAACAGAAAGATTTGCTGAATTAGATCATTAAAACATACTGTAAAATTATTCAAAGAAGCTACTGGGGTACAGTGACCCCGCTGTCTGGGACAAGAAGCCCCTGAATTAAACTTTTACTAAATGTACTTTTACAGAGTGACTTTTGTATTTATATATATATATATATATATATATATATATATATATATATATATATATATATATATATATATATATATATATATATATATATATATATATATATATATATATAACAGTGTCATCCATGTAAAGTCTAAATCAATTATTCTATGTATTTATTTATATTCTTGAAAAATCAGTTGAGTAATTGAATATCAAAGACAAAGCAGACAGACAAAGCAAAATCCTAGTAAAATTTCAGATTCATCTGAAATTTTTATTTATTCTTTGACTTATATACAGACATATGATTAACTGAATATTTACCCTACATATTTAATCGTCAATATTATAATTACAGATATAACATAATTGCAACACTGGATTAAAATTAAATGAACACTCAATTAGTCTATATGTTTTAATTAAAAGTGAAGATGTCTGTAAAGTAATTATTGGAATTACTGAATAATAGCCTTATGAACTGAAATAAGTATTAAAAGTAAACATAAAAACACTAGTAACAACATGCTAATTGGGGTCTCTTGTGAGAATTCAGGTGGTCATCTTACCCCAGTGGTTTAACTTTATATTGTAACCTTAGAATAAACTTAGAATAGCATGGACATTTATTAAATAATCACACACATTATTTCAAATATTTATCATTAATAAATAATATAAACATTAAGAATAATATTTTATACAAATTCCATACATTATAATACTTGTAATTATAAATAGTTATAGTATAGAATATATGTATAGTACAGTACATATGATCTAATGCATCAATGTTATACAGTACTTAAATCTCTTAATGTATCAATCCAAGCTGTTATACATAGCGTTGTTAAAATGTGATGGAAATATTAAAAAACTACTGATAGACACACACTGAAATAATTTTACCAAATTTTATGACAAAAGGCAAAAAATAAAATTAGCAGCACAATGTACTTTTTACTTGCCTAAAAACAGTGAAATAAAACATAAAAATATTCATAACGTTATCTACTGACATAGTCAAATAAAGTTTTGACTATTTAAAAAAAATATATAATTAATTATATATATTTTTTTTTATTCAAAGGATGAGTCACAATGAAAAAAATATTTTATCTGCTCCATAAACAGTTCTACATAAGCTAATGTGCATTATAAAAATCTCAATACTATTTTCCATCGACCAGTTATGGTTTACAACAAAAATCTGGTCTGATTTTGCACTGGTCTGAACAAAAATATTTCAGACTGAATGAATTTGTAAATCCAGTTTTATAGCAGAGGGCGCTTATGATTTGCAGAACAGAGCTGTTTCCACTTCAATGCTTTATTACACATTACACAGAGGAAAGAAAAAAGCAAATGCAATCAAAACTTTTCTTAAGACATTTGGTTTCCTAGTATGCATTCAAACAAATAATGAAATCGTATATTCTTTCATATAATTTCCCTCAAAAGTCTGTCTTTTTTTATACACAAAACGAAACTACTACGTGTTTCACCTGCGTGAGAGTATTAATAACTTTGATAAAAGAGTTTTTCAAATCGCGATTATCAATACGGGTTTAATGATAATTCAAATACATAGCAGGATCATTAAAATAACCTCACGGCCGATTTGTCAGTATGTTTTGGCGAGCTACCTCCAACCAGGCTGCGAGCTACTGGAGCGACATGTTGGGAACCCATGATCTAATGTGATATAGAATATATGCATTGTACAGTACATATGATCTAATATGATATTTTACATATAGTTATTGTTATACAAAGTACTTACAGTTTCAGAAATATAATAATGCAGATTTTAATAGACAGTAATAATAAAAAAAATTGCTTCGCTTCAGATGGCCTTTATTATCCACCCGGAGCCATGTGGACTTCTTTTATAATGGATGGGTGTATTTTTTTTTACTTCAGATTTTTGGCTACCATCCGCTCAGGAGCGGAGCTAGGGGCACTGGCCACCCCGATCGTAATCGTGATCTATTATAAATAATAATAATAATAGTTTCTTAGATTTTTATCAAAATGACCTTGATCGATCATGGCAAAACGATTACGTTCGGACTGCGAAACTATCACGACAGTTGAATCCCTTGTCACTTACAGGCAAATGCGCTATCGCGAGAGTTTCCGAAGCGCGCGTTTCTTTCCAGCATTTGTAAAATTCGAGGACTGAGAGAGACGAGGACTGAAGCTTTGCTTTTGTGCCTGGTTCAACCCGTCTTTTCAGGTGACGTAGGGAGCAGTTAACTTAGTTTCCTAAGTTTTATTTTATTAAATATCTTGAGGGTGAGTAAGATTTTGACGCTCAGGATTTTGGTAAACTTTAATTAAAAAAATGCCATTGTAGGCTAGCTATTGTACATTATACATCATTGTGATTTGGGCACATACAATACTTTAAAAAGTATTTTAAGGTTGGATAAGTGCCGTGTTTGTTGGCAAAATTATGTTTTTTGTGCCACCCCAAAGTAACTACTGGCCCCTGCCTGGCCACCCCTATGAAGAACTCCTGGCTCCGCCACTGCTTCCATTATAAAACACGGATTAGCCAGGAGATCTATTAAAAAAAAAAAAAACTACAACCGACAAAGAAATTGCTCAAAACAAATGCACTCTTTATTTTGTTCTGATTTTCACTGCCATTGTAAACAGTGAAAATGTAGCTTATCAGTTTTCTAATAACTTACAGTGACACAATGCACCTTCAAAATAAATTAACATATAAATAAAAAATAAAATAGTGTGTCCCTCTTTGATAAAACACTTTTGGTTAAAATAAATTTAACAAAAATGACAAAATTAGATCTATTACAAAAATACATACTTGTCAAGCAGTGGTATTCATAAAGTGCTAACAAAATTTTAAACTCATTAGCGTTAGCATTACAGAAAGGTCTGATTTACGCACTGTTACAACAGTCATTATTTTTTTCTTTTTTTTTCTTTTTACATTGACATTTGAGTTCATGATTTTAATGTTGTTGTTTTTTTGTGGCACACTAAAGACTAATGACAGACTGTTGATCTTTGAATAATCTCATCTGGTCACCCTAACGCTAGTGAAGTATAACCACACTTTGGAACGTTTTGCTCTCTCCGCCATCGTCACTCTTTATTATTAAGCGTGAGTTTTCATTCTGTTATTCGTGTGTGTGCGACACGCTCGTTCTTGTTGTGTGTTTGTCACTGACAGACAGCCTCCGCGGCGCGCATGAGAGATGTCGCAGATCTCACAGACAAACTTCTAAATAATATCGCAAATTAGAAATGTTTGGTAAGATAAAATGTGCACAATAACATTATTACGCAAATCTTTTCGCCATCGTCACTCTGTATTATTTAGCGGGAGTTTTCGTTCTGTTATTCGTGTGTGTGTGCCGCGCTCGTTCTTGTTGTGTGTGTGTGTGTGTGTGACTGATAGCCTCCGCAGCGCTGATGACAGATTTCGCTGATCTCACAGACAAACGACTTAATATGATCGCACATTAGAAATGTTTGGTGAGATAAAATGTGCACGATAACATTATTAAGGAAAAATACATAGAACATTTTTTTTTTTTTTTTCTCTCCACTACCCGAAAGCAGAACCGATAGCGCCAGATCTTACTGATACTACGGTCTTGCATAATTTAGCCCCGGGGCCAGTTTAATACCGGGTTTCGGTACCCATCCATACTGTTTGAGATGCTGGAATAGATTTGTTGTGAGGCTACCTTTTGTAGCAACGGCTTTTAAATACACTTTGCAATGTGGCGTTATTTGTTCTGTGTCTGACACTAAAAAAGCAAACCAATTCCAAACAACGGATGAAACGATGCCTTTCTTTGGAACAAGCTCTGCGCTGTTAACCCATGTTGTCTGTGTGCGGCTGTAAGGAAAGCGGGGGGGGAGGGCGAGCCCACTCTGAACAACGGAAACCTAAGGGGAGAGCCGGTGGTGGAAGTTAAAGAGAAAACCGATTTTCATTAAAAACAAAAACAAATCGCCCTTAACGTCAAATTCGAGTTAATCGATAAAATTGATTTATCGCCCAGCCCTAATATAACTCTGATTGTATTCGTCTGAAACAACAATGTCATATACTCCTAGGATGGCTTGTGGGTGAGTAAATCATGTGGTAATTTTTGTTTTTTGGGCTAACTAGCTCTTTAATGGGTGGCACATTGTCTCAGTTTGCACATCATTAGCAGGTGTAGCAATAGTTATTTTGGCCCCTGTGTGCACATAAAATAACACAAATAGCATTCTGTAGGAGTTGAGCTTTATTTTTCTTGGCACTTCATTCTTACTCCATTCTTCAAAAGCTCTGGGCTAATCTACGGCACACTCTGAACAGCATCATTCTAATGAATGAACCTCACAAATGAAAATCCACTCTGAAGAACCTAATGCAGTTTAGCACAATGCCACAAAGGAAAGTGAGCACAAATTATGACTATGCCAACCACAAAATGAGCTCCATCCACACTGCTTCGGCTTGTGACATGGGTTTGAAAGCTCAACATTATGAGATTAGGTTTGTCTAATTACGTGCCAAGTAGTTATTAGCAGATTCGTGCCCTCGTCAAGTTTGCATTTTCAGAGGAGCTTGTTTGAATAATAATGGCTATCTGCTTGATGTTGCCCTAAGTATATTTCAGCTGTAATTGAATCTTAATATGAGTACTGTATGCCTGTTGACATTATAATTTTGCCAGCTTGAGTAATGTGAGCAGGCACCATTCAAAATTTTCAATCAGAAAAAAAATTCAATGTGAACTCACTATTGCCAAATTATTATTATTATTATTATTTATTTATTTTTTTATATTACAAAAGACACTTATCAAATAGTTTGACCCATAATACTGTGTAAATAATGCACACTGATCCAAAAGCTAAAAAAAAAACCTTTATCAAACTTATTAAAACAAACAAATCATTGTGTACATATTTATGTACAAGTTTTTTGCTGATTTTATTTTGTTGTTGTTGTTGGTGGTGTTGCATGGCCTCTCTCCTGAGACGATGACCTTTAAGTGTGTCTAAATTCACACACACTTTTGGGCTCACTGAGTGGAAAATTGGATAAACAAATACTTCATCAGCATGGCAAACTCTCAAGTGCTCAGGCAGCTATGTGCACAAACACAAAGATGCCCGGTGGAATCACAGCATAACATCTTCACATGGTTAATGGTTCACTCAGAGCACAGGAAATGAGAAGAACTACAGTAAATGATAAATAGTTAGGGGAAAGAAAATGGGTCAGGAAGAATGAAATAGATTAGGGCTGCAACAACAAATCGGTTATGGAAATAATCGACAATGAATTTCCTTATTGATTTGTAGGGCCTGTGGGCCCCGCTTAGAGGACCACGTCAGTGACACCACTTTAAATAACAGCGAAAAATGCATTTACATGAAAGGGAAAAAAACTAATTTAATTAAAGTTTACTGCTTATTCTTCAAAGGCAAGCATTTTCATTTGGCAAAACAGAGCATCCTAAAAGCAAGCAAGCTCAAGTACATAATAGAGCTTTTATTTAGATCAAAGCAAGATTCATATAATCACATCAAATTCAAGTTTTAAATGAGCATTTACATTTATGCATCTGCCACACGTTTTTATCCAAAATGTCTTATTTTACAAGGAATACTTATATGTATATATATTTTTTCTTCGTTTTATGCATTGCCTGAAAACCAAATTCATGACATTGGCATTGCAAATGCAATGCTCTGCTGAATTTTAATATTGAAATGAAAATATATTTTATATTTATATGAAAATCCACACTACCATTCAAATGTTTGAGGTCAGTAAGGATATTTTTAATGTTTCGAAGATGTTTCTTATACTCACCAAGGCAGCATTTATTTGATCAAAACTACAATAAAACATTATTATTGTCAAATATTAATATAATTTAAAATAACGGTTTTCTATTTTAATACATTCTAAAATGTGATAGGAAAGATGAATTTTTAGCAGCCATTACTCAAGAAACATTTTTTATTATTATCAATGGAAATAGTTGTGCTGCATTATATATATATGAGCATTATATATAATAATATGATTATTATTACTTTTTTATCATTTTTATTTTTTTGTGGAAACCATAATACACAAGTTTCAATATTCTTTGATAATTAAAAAGTTCAAAGGAACAGCATTTATTTGAAATGAAAATATTTTGTAACAATGTTGAAGATGTCACTTTTGATCAATTTTATGAATAAAAGTATTATTATTATTTATTTTTTATTGTACCTACCTCAAACTTTTAAAAAGCATATAATCATATTTATTTTTATATTTTACATTATTTTAGGGTTCTTTTTTTGGTGCAAAAAGTAAAATTATGCTATTAAATATTAGTTATTAAATTAGAATTAGAATTGCTTGAAGCATCGAGCAAAATGTGAGTCACAGCCCTCATATTCAGACATGGTCATTGTACGACAGTGAGAGAGAGAGTGCGCGAGAGAAGAAAAGGGTCAGAGCAGCACAGGCGTAACCCGACAGACTCAGAGGGAGGTGAGGAAGTGGAAGTGAAGGATCAGGGGAGGTCCAGTTCCTACATGTGGCGGACATGTGAGGGACACAAGCTCCATATGGCCAAAGTTTGTGAGAAAGGGGACATTCGAGAGGGGGCGGCTCATGGACATGTGCCAGAATTTAAAGAGCCACAAGCAGAGTTGACCGCACAAACTCACACACACACATTCGCCTGAGGTCCACACTGACTCAAAGGTGATTTACTCTCACAAGGACAACAAGGTGATCTAATGCAGCAGGACACATTACCGACAAACCAGCACAGAAAAGTCTTTGAACGTGTAACAGATACTGCCTAAGACGTCTTCATCTAAACAGCCTCAAGGCACGTATACTTTATAAACTCTAAGTGTATGGCTCTATCTTACACAGCTCTTCATTTATACCCAATGCCCGCTCTACTCATTTATATACTGCCTCTGAAGGGAGAAAAGGAGATCTGGGGGTGGGGAGGTTGTAGTGTTAAATGGATTCAGGAGAACATTCCTCGCCTCCCCCTGGCAGTGCGGAAGACCCCAGAGGTGCTAATGATATCCCAGCGGGTCCACCGTGCCTCTCCTCCCGAGCGCATCCACTCCACTGCCTCTCCTTCCCGTCTCCTCCATCTCTTCCCCTTCCCTCCCTCTCTCTCTCTGTCTATAGTTTCCTACCTGGGAATTTAGCTTGACAGGAAATTTGAAGGCAAAGGACAATCTCAGCGTTAGATAAAGATGAGTTTATAGTTCCTTCTGGTCAAAGTGTTATAATAATGCGTTTGTGGCTATTTCTGCACACATTATCGTGGTTGGAAATCACAAAAAAATGAATTCAAACCTACTGTTACTGAACTTGTTTTAGCAACCAATTCACTAAAGTAATTCTGATTATACACTTCTCTATTAGTACACTTGGACACCTGGGTCTGATAAGAGTTTGTAATATTTTTTGCAAATTTTTTTATGCTTACAAAGGCAGCATTGATTTAATCAAAACTGAAGTGGAAAAAACAGAAATACTGTGAAATATTACAATTTAAAACCACTCTTTTCAATTTTACAAATTTCAGATACCACAATATCCTGATTTGGTGCTCAGGAAACATTTATTATCATCAAAGCTGAAAGCATTTGTGCTGCTTAATGCTTTGTGGAACTTGTGAATCTTTGCTGAATAGAAAGTTGAAAATAAGAGCATTTATTTAACATATAAATATTTTGTAACATACAGTATATTACTTATTTCCTTACACTATTGATAAACTAAATGGGTTGATCAATATAATAATAATAATCTGACCCCAAAACCATTCCATGGTAAACATTTCTCATCAAACATTTCTCTCAAATAATCACACTGTTACACTTAATTAGGGTTAATCATGCTTCAAATGTGGTAAATCCCAGAACTGGATATTAATGCGTAACTAAAACTGCAACTGTTTCACAACCAAGTGCTTATTCATGTTTGTGTTCTGGGTGCAGTTTTTTTTTTTTTTTTTTTCCTGCGAAAATTCTTTGATCAGTTTTGACATTGCCATCTTTCCACTAAAAGATTCTCAGTTTGAGAGGAGAGAAAAAACACATGGGAAAAAACACCTTCTGCTGCCAAGCTAATGTTGAGTCAAGTATCTCATTCATATTTCAAACTTGTGTTATTAAGCCTCTCTCTTGTTGTTTTGTTTTTTAACTGCTGATCTGAAAGTTGCCTTTGACTGTATTCATTCTCTATGAGACCATATTATATATATATATATATATATATATATATATATATATATATATATATATATATATATATATATATATATATATATATATATATATATATATATATATATATATATACATATCCCAATCCCAATTTCCCCATTGTCTCTTCTAACACTTCCTAATCTTGATAACCTGAACATTCCCATGACTTCTTTAATTTCAAGGTATAAAAGGAATAAATCAAAGAATAAACTACTTTTCCTAATATGTGAAAATCAATACTAGCACATCTTTAAATACAGAATAAATTAAGCCATTCTGGATGCGATCCAGGACTACAACAAAGACTGTTCTCAGAGTTGCTTACCTGACTCACAGGCAAATGTCTTTGACGTCTCATCACAGAAAAGGATTGCCACTGCGTGTTTCTTGGTCTCTCGTGGCATTCGAGTAACATTCTTAATGTTGTGCAGCTCAGTAATCTGTGGAAGATGAAGACAAAACTCATTACCAAAATTAACAAACTCGAGGAGGAGGAAACAAAGAAAGGAGGGTGACATTGAGGTAATGTAGTTACTGTTATCTGAAAATGAAATGATTTGAAATTACTGCAGTGCCTGGCTTTAGGGAGAAATGGAGATGAGAGTTAACGCTGGCTGTCTCTATTGTCACACTAACAACTAAAAAACAGCTGGCCACTGGAAACTAAAAATAAATGTTAATATTCATAATATTTTTTTGTATGTTCTGGATCAACCAGGGATCCAGAAACTTCCAAGGGGGATCAAGATGCCTTAAAATTTTTAAAATAAGCCAAAATACTAAAATAAGCCAAAACAACAAACAATCAAGAATGTTTCAAAAACCAGGATTCCCACATTCTTGGAAAAACCTGGGTTTTTGAGGAATCCTAATTTTAAAGTGTCATGTAAATTAATAAAACCTCAATTTTATAATGAATATACATTTTAGCTAGGTTTCTATCCAAGCTATAAAATAATTAATAAGGTAGAAAGTAAAAAATATATTTTTTTAAATCCTTATTCAGTAAACCACAAAGAAAATTGTACAAACCATGGGCCCTTAGAATATTGTTGTGAGTAATATGGATTCTGAAGTTAAAAAGGTTGAAAAAAATATTTTTTATTTTTATTAATTTATTCAGATTTCCTAGCAAATCATTTCATCTAGTATACTAAACTAAGGAAGTTAATGGGATAATTAGAGATATGACTAAGCCATCACCACACTTCAATTAGAATGAATGAATGTTGATATTGTTTTGTTATTGCATGCGCTTTAATAAATTAAGATGGAAATCCCTATCTTAATCTGAATAACAAGATATTGTCATCCATGATTTAAAATGGTCCCACAGCCATGACAAACAACATTACCTCAAACAAAAGTAACCTGCTTTCTGACAGCATAAAACTAATCCCAGTCTATATTTAAAGGTCTCTTCAGGTACACTTCACTTCATCTTCTAGACTCACACACAATGTTGCACAAAGTTTGCCAACACTTCTTCGAGCTCTGTTAAAATAGCTAAAATGCAGTCGAAACAGGAGATTCTACACCTTGCCGATGGCATTTCTTGGTTTGAGATATATGATTTGCCTGTGGCAACAGGGCGTTTGAACAGGTGTTTGTGTTTGAATGTGTTTGTGTTGTGCGGAGTGTGGGTTCAAGGATTATGAATCTGATGAAGGCTTTGCTCAAGGCTTTAAAAGAACTTCTCCAGCTCGGGTGTGTCTCAGTGAACAGATGACGCATTGATGGGTGTGAGGAAGCATCTGCTGAAAATTTCTCAGCTGTCAGGAATATGCTAGACTCACATAGCCAGACCTTTGACTAGACATCAAACGGTCTGGCCCATACTGCAGTTTATTCAAGCCAGGAAGTCAGTCCATGACAAAAGACTCATGGCATGATGTCTAAAGTTGAGACTAGCAATGTACAGTCTAAAAGAACAGTGTTTTTATTGTTAACAAAAAAAAACATTACAAAAATAAATAAATAGTTTTCAGTAATTGAAATTAAGCTGAAAAAAAATATTATATTATATTATATTATATTATATTATATTATATTATATTATATTATATTATATTACATTACATTACATTATATTATATTATAAGCTTAAAACCTATTTATTCCGGGCACAATTTCTATTGTTTGTTGAAGTACTAAAATTGCAAAAAAGTAAAACTGAAATGAAAATTAATTAAAGATAAATAGAACATTGAAAACACATAACAATTAGCAAAATTACTACAACTTAAACTAAAAGTAAAATCAAAACTGAAAAAATAAAAAGAAAAGGCAATTAAAAATATAATTTAACTGTTAAGTAAAGTAATGCTATTAATCTGACCCATATCTTCAATTTTTCCATGTTTACTTATTGATATCCACATAGTCTTCCAATAAAGTGAGTATTAAATTAAACATGAATCTAAAAACTAAACACTTCACATGTTTTGTTAAAATAGGTTTTGTCTAAAAGTGTTGTGCACTAGCTGCAGATATTCAATAAATTGTTTAAAACACAGAATATATTGCTTTAAAGTACAAAAATCATCTGATTGCATCTGATTTATTAATCTCATAATTGTTTTAATTATTATCAATACCCAGGCAGTTTTGTCACCGGCTACTAAAATAGTGTTGGACAGCTTATCAAAAAGCACAATTCTGAAATAGCAGCTGTCAAAGAGTAATAATACATGATCACATAATTCAAAAACTGAAGATTCAATTGTCTCCAAATAAAAGTTAAAATGGCAATAATAACTGTAAACAACTGTGAAGTTTACATCAAGTACATCAGAAGCTCAGGGATAATGTGAAAATCAGCCTACCCATTGTATCTCAAAAACAAAACTTCTTAAGCAAAAAAAAAAAAAACTATTGCGGAGACATCAGAGCACACAGACAATTGCACCTACACCGTGTAATATAGTCTGTCAGTTACAGCGGTTTCATCAGACATGCTGATAAGCCAGGCTGTTGCTCTGTACCACATTCACTCATCTCCCGATCTCTAATGAGTAATCTTATTAGAAGCCTTGTTACAGCTGATAAAGGCACGTTCCCACAATGCAGTGACATCAAACCACGGTGTCACGGCCCTAATCTACAGCTGCATCTGTGCTCATTATTCCAGAATGTTCAGCATGTTCGGCGCATTAGATCATCAGCCATCGCCCTGATAATGAGCCCTAATTGGATATTTTCAAAGGGCTTAAGGACAGGAAAGGGAAGTAAAGCCTGAAATTATTCACACTAAAAGAGGGTCTGTTCCTGGTCGGAAACCTGATGCAATATCAAAATGCTCCTAAATGGATTTTAATTCAGCAGATGTTATAAAGCTAATTCTGATATTGCAAGAGTGTACTTAAATTTAAATTAATCATTTGATACAACACACTTATTATGTACATACGTTTTTAAGTGTGTAAGTGTGCACAGCAAAATCCCCAGTGTTAATTTAACACTCTGAGTGTGGACTCATATAAACACTGAAGCAGTGTTAAAAGTAACACTGAAGCAGAGTTGAAGTTAATGAGATAATTAAGAAGTTAATTGAGTTATGATTGACCATTATTGAAGACACCTGATGTTAACAAGCAGAATCACCAACAGAGAAAATCACAATTTTTGAATTTTGAGTATCTAGTTTTGTGATGTTCGGAGTAGATCTGTTTATCTGAATATGCTGTTTGTCACCATTGTTAAGATTCATACACTGATTCTTGTTATCTGTGGGTGCCTAAAATAAAGACTCTTTAATAAAATTAAAAGAAAATTCAGAATCACTCACAAGAGATGCCTACAAAATTGATAGAAAAGTCTATAAATAATGGATAATCAATATAAATACAAAACAATAATAAATAATGGAAATTTTGCTTAGAGAAAAGACTGCAAATGAGTTCAGTGATTATGGTCAAGCACAATTACATTAAAACAATCATCACCACCTGATGAATTTTGCTTTTGGCTTGCCAAACAAATTTTTAAATTAAGAAGTTACAAGCCAAGATCCCAACTAAAGCAAACACTGACCACTATAATGGTGACACACAAATTGTGATTTTCTCGTTTTTTGATTCTGTTTGTTAACATCCGGTGTCTTTAATAATGGTCAATCATAACCAGAGTTGGGTATAACGCGTTACAAAGTAACGTTACTGTATTCTAATTACTTTTCGTGATAACACAGTAATGTAACTCATTACATTTAAAATAAATGTAATTTGATTACAGTTACTGATGTCAATAAAATTACGTTACTTGCATTACAAATGTATTGGTAAGAAAAAATATTAAAGTAAATAAATTAAAATGCATTTCTAATCACGTTTTGGGGCGGCTGCGTCAGTTATTGAGCATGTGCTTTAATGAATTACTGGAGAACTCGTGCTGTTAAAATGGACGGAGATTTTTGTTCAAGATCGGGAGGGAAGGTAACTTCTGGACAGGTGAAGAGCTGTAGCAGCGTGTGTGGTGGAGGAAATTTAGAGACTTGCTTACGATGATAGTGACGGACAGCTCTGTACCCTTGCAGGACCGAAATATATTTGCAAGGTATCTAGATAAATGCTATGCGGATGGAGGGCTGTCACTTTTGTGTAAAAAGCATTTTCAATTTTTAAGACATAAGTGTTCATTGAATTGATTGTAAAATCGATTTTCCATGTCTAAAAAAAAAGACGTTTCCTTTTTTTTCAACGCCACATATCGGACGAACGAGAGCGCTTGGAAACGCACAAGTCAGCAATATTTCTTATTTATTGGCATTAGAGCTTTAATCGGGCCTTAAAAGTTAGGCCCGACAGGACCGGAGCTCGACAGGTTTCGGCCCGAGCCCGAGAAGTATTCCATTTTGATTGACAGCTTTTTAAAAGCCCGAACCCGTGTGCAGCGCAGCCCGACATTCAGATATGCGCATACACACACAGCTCTTTTGCCTTTTGTCAACAATGAGTCATGAGTCATACAAGTTTTAACATAATTTATTCATAACTAACGTAGACTAGGCCACTTGGAAGTTGGAATAAAGAAATAAAATAAGTCCTCTGTAACATTGTAACATCTCAGCACTCTAAATAGACAGACTCATTTAGCCTATAAATAAAAAAAACGCACCAATAAAAACGAGTCTTTTTTAACAGATTAAATTAAGATAAATTTTAAATTAAGATGGGTATTTGGCAATAACGAAATTAAGATAAAGGCTCCGCCGGGTTTCCTTCTCCACATAGCCTATCAGCTGACATTTAATAATAGAATGATGCCAAGATTAGCGTAAATACTCAGTCCACATTATGCATTTAAGCCTTAATTAATATATAGTTATCATTTGAAAAACCTTTACTCGCAGAGATTAGGCTAGGTCTACATGTTTTTGTGGAGGAAAATGATTGAATCCACTGTAGATGTCTTCAGCGCGTTCCTGCGCTCACTGATGGTGCGTCTTTATTCACTCATTATTCTCATTATAAACACGGTCAAAACTTTTCCACACCTCAGAACTTTGCTTTAGTTGCTGGTGCAACCAAAACGTATTTTCGCCAGAGGCAAGCCTCCGTTGCATCTACTCAGCATCAGCATCCATTTCACATCTTTCTCGCGCTAATCGAAACACATCACATGAACGTTCATTTACCTCACAAACTGGAGCGCAAGCCCGAGCCAGCGTAACATGATATAAAGTAAGCCCTAACACAAGTTTTTTACATCTATATATTTTTTTAATTGTTTAATTATTTTAAATAAATCGATAATTATTTCAAAATCGATTCGCTATTTTCATTTGCGAAACTTTTTTTGGTTGGTCCGATCGATTGTGCAATCGATTTTCGAACGAAAAGTGACAGCCCTATGCGGATATGGAGTATGTACTTAAAAAAAACCTTCGATCGTTTGGAATATGTCTCCACAACCGCAGACATCTGGACTTGTAATAATAGAAGCTTCCTTGGAAGGACACCAATGTAGTTAAGACATAGCTACTGTAGATACATTTAAAAAGACAGTTTTCATTGTTAGGCAAGTTTATGTTAAGAATGTTAAGTTATAGAAATGCATTGCATTTTTAATTCAAGTTGCTGTTTTCATATTTCTCTAATATTTTTCAGTCAATATTAAATTACGGAAAGAACTGAGTTTCACTTTGTTTGTAGTTTTTTTCCTTGTATGTTTAATAGGTTTTCAAAGTAACTTGAAAGTAAAGTAATTAGTAATCTGATTAAAATCTTTTTACATGCAGTAATCAGTAATGTAATCAAATTACAATTTTAGAGCAGTAATTAGTAATTTGTAGTGGATTACTTTTTTTGAGTAACTTACCCAACACTGATCATAACTCAATTAACTTCTTAATTATCTCATTAACTTCAACTCTGCTTCAGTGTTACTTTTAACACTGCTTCAGTGTTTATATGAGTCCACACTCAGAGTGTTAAATTAACACTGGGGATTTTGCTGTGTGTGTAAGTGTGTATCAAATGATATTTGAGTGGATATATGTACACACACACACACACACACACACACACACACACACACACACACACACGTAGCCTATTTAGAAATGTATATAAATATACTTTCATACAACAGTTCGTTCTGGTTCTCAACTCTACACTATTTTCTATTATTATACTTTTATAATGGCTATTGTTGTTCATTTATTTATTATTGTTCTATAAAATAATATTTTATAGAACTAATATGCCGTGTCTGGTATTGAGAAAGGGTCCGTTATTGATTATGATTTCATCTTTCATCAGAGAAAGTTACATTTTAATGAGTGAGTCGCAAGGACTTTTATATTGAAAGGGACTGAAACAAGGATGTTATTATTACTTTAAACTGCCTTATAAGATGCAACCTTATGGACGCAACTGACAAATAGATTGCGCTGTCGTGGGACGACCCCTGCTAACTAAATAATTATAATCTGAGGTTTTTTCACAGCGTGACCCTTGAGCCAGAGCTTTTGCCATCAGAGGAACTTCTCATGAGGGGCGCTGAGCAAATAAATTATGCAGGTAATGAATAAAGCTATCTTTGAGCCTGGAATGAACCGAGGATGCATGTAAAACAGAATGGATCCAATGTGCCTCTTAATTTACTGATTTATACGCATGATCAAAATGAAGTTATCAATCAGGATGAATTGAATAAAACATGGAGAAATTTAAAATGAAGCTTGGAAATCTCAATTACCTTGTGAAAGCTTCTGAAGTAAGCGGCTTTTTCATCTGAATATTTCTCCAATCGTCGTGGTCCTTTACTGGACGCCTTCTTGAATACAAGCCAGCATCTTCTGAAAATCTATTACAGAAATAAAAACATACTTATTTACTGCAATTTTAATGTTTTGGACACAAAATAATCAAAAAAGAATCTAATTTAATACAATAAAAATTAAATAGCAATTATTCACAATCTGTATTTGATAAAAAAAGATTTTAAAATGTTATATATACATATGTATATGCATATATACATAATGTTTTATATATATATATATATATATATATATATATATATATATATATATATATATATATATATATATATATATATATATCATGATAACTACATCATTCAAAAAATATCTTATTTTAAATATATAGTAAAAATCTGAATACATACTAAAAAACTAAATACATACATGCTGCTTAATTAATCAAATTAAATTGCAATTAATCAGAATATATATTTGGAAATAAACTGGATTATATATATACATACATACATATATATATATATATATATATATATATATATATATATATATATATATATATATATATATATATATATATATATTAGGGGTGTAACGGTTCACAAAATTCACGGTTCGGTTCGGTTCGATACACTGATGTCACGGTTCGGTTCGGTACGGTTCGGTACGTTTTAGATACAGCAAAAAGAAAAAATTGGCAGATAAATTTCCTTGATTTTTATTTAAATGTTTTATTTATTAAAACTAACAAAGTATGTGTTTTTTTTTTGTTTTGTTTTTTTTACATTGAACAATGATGGAGCTATTCTTTACCCATCTTCTATGGTGTTTTCTTAGCAGCATACTGTATAAAACAAAAAATAGCTCCTTATAAATTTTTTTTACAAATTAAATGTAATATTGTTGTAGTAGTTATGAACAAATACAAAGATGTAACTCTTTTTATATTGAACTCTATAACTCTTTATATTGAGTGTGTTTTTACTCAGTTGGTTCTCTATTTGGGCTTATGTTTTTTGGAACAAAGCAGGAATTACGGTCTGGCTGAAATGGGCTCGTGAAGGAATATTGTAATGGGGCTCAATTACATTAAGCATGTTCTTAAAACCTGCGTTTTCCACTACAGAGTAAGGTCTCATATCCGCGGCTATAACGTAAATGCACCATTCGCTGCGGTGATGTCCGTATACGGAGCCCAGGACGTCACCTGTAGGAGAAAAAAAATCAATCCGTGGCGACGGTTTTGCAATCCGTCCCCTCAGTTTATAAACCGTACTCACGAATTCATAAACTGTTCACTCGATTTAACAAATCGTGCCCACGAATTTCCAATCCGTGCACTCAGATTTTGTAAACCGTACCCTCGGTTTTTGAATCCGTACTCACGAATTCATAATCCGTGCGCACGCTTTCGCAATCCGTTCCCTCGGATTTGTAAACCGTACTCACGGATTCATGCAGCAAACTCCTACGTGTTAACATACAGTTTTATTGAATATTATTATGTGGAATAGGTTTACAGCAAAGTGCCTTAAGTGATTCTCTATCAAGTGTAGTACGAGGTGGAATACAAAGATTTAATAAGAAAGATGCGCATTAAAATCTTGTTCAATTGCTGATAATCTATAATAGCACTTGATTATTATTGTGCAATAAACCTGGCATTGTGACTGACTCTGGAGTAATTTTTTCCTCTTTTGTAAGTTATTTTGGATAAAAGATTCTTATGCATAACCTGTTTAATAATATATAATAATGATACAAATAAAAATAAAGTTATTTTTTATAATTTTAATTTGTAGGCTAAATAAATGAGTACAAGACAGTAAAAATGTTTGTCATAAAATAATTTGTGAATTGCTTTATTTTTAAATAACCTTTGACAGTTTTGGAAATGCTTGTGTACAATTCTTTCTTAACATGAAGACTTATTTTTGTGATTTTATTATACTAAGCTCCACCCACCTCACCCCACCTGCCGGAGTTAGATGCATGTTTCACTGTTAAGTGTAAAATGCGTGTCAGTTTTCAAATCCGAGGGAACGGATTGCGAAAGCGTGCGCACGGATTATGAATTCGTGGGTACGGATTCAAAAACCGAGGGTACGGTTTACACAATCTGAGCGCACGCATTGGGAATTCGTGGGCACGGTTTGTTAATCCGTGGGTACGATTTGTTAAACCGAGTGAACAGTTTATTAATTCATGAGGATGGTTTATAAACTGAGGGGACGGATTGCAAAACCGTCGCCACGGATTGATTTTTTTTCTCTCCTACAGGTGACGTGCGGGGCTCCGTGGTACCGAGCCTTCAGCGCGTACTGAGTGAGCGAGCGCCTGACTGAGTAGCCTAACATAAACATATAAGTGTGTTTTTTTTTTTCTTCGGGGGTGTCAGGGGCGTTGCCTGTTACGTCGTTTGGGTTATTGGGCTACCTTGTTGAACGCATAACATTATATTTCACACACCTTTTTTATTTTCCAAATTTAATTAATTAGTCCAACGAACCGTTCGGTACATAATGCGTACCGCGTACCGAACCGAAAGCATCGTACCGAACGGTTCAATACGAATACGCGTATCGTTACACCCCTAATATATATATATATATATATAATCAAATAAATAAGGACAATTCCACAAAAATAATACCAGGCAATACTGACAACATCTATCAGCTTGCATATAATATAGAAATAATTACCATAAAAAGGATTTTTAGACAATAAAACACTTTGCCTATACTTTCTGACGTAACACAATGTACAGTTGAGCCATAAGACCCATAAAAGGACCTCTAGATTTCAATGCCACTCTCATTTCAATGTCCATTTGTCTTGAGTTTGCCCCCTGCCTACTATTTCAAGAAATAAAGGCCTAAAATTCTCTCTGAAGCATTCCTCCCAGCAACGTCTGAGACTTTCACAGATTAAACACTCACATCCCCCTGACAGCCTTTCAAGGTCAATGGAAAAGAGAGAGTGTGAGAGAAAATGTGCACAATCTCTATTAAAACAAAATCCACAAATCCACACACACTATTTCAATCCATTTCCCCTGACACATATGTTAATTATCTTACACTGCACAAAAAACAGACACAGTTCTCTCCACAAATGACATGGGGAAAATCATAGCTTTGCACAATCAATAACCCAGCAGTTCCATAATTAACAAATGATGTTTGAATAGCCTTTTCTCAGCGGGAGCATCCACATCTGTTTAATATCTCGAATTTATTTGCATAATAAACATCATGCATTTAATAATGTCAGACGACTCATCTAATGTAGCTGACCATTTCGCGATGGATATTTACGGAGGCTTAAGAGTCCACCTGTATCAGTGCCACCATCTACCATCTTAATATAGACCTTTAATGCTACATTGAGTCTGGTTTTCAAAAATAAATTCTGCTCATCTATATTCTGTGTCGGGCCGGGAAACGAAATGCAACCCAAGCACACCTAAAAACATATGACCCAGCATGCTTTTAAGTTTAGGTGGAATAATTTACAGAAGGGATACTCCATATTCTGCTGCAGGGAGCCAGTGATCACTTGTTGATGTATGAATATTCCTGTTGGGATTCATATCCATGGGCAAGATTAATTTGTTTACTCCGCTGATGTAGTGCATGGAAAAAGAACAATGCTTAATTTGGCACTCAACTTAATTGATCTGGGTGAATTCCTGTATGCACGCCTGGTGCTCCTGATACCTGCTTTGTGTGTCAAGCCAAAATTTTACACCCAAAATATCTCCATTTCATCCACATCGTTAATTATGGGAAAATCTGAAATAATGGAACTCTGCACGTATGCAATCTGTTATCAAATGTGGTTACTGAGACGATTTTGGGATTTGAAAACAAGGTACCATGCAAGCCTTTGCTGGGATGCCAGACTGTTTTGATAGACAAGGCTGCTTATTCAAACATGCACCCTCTGACATGGATAAGGCAATTCAATACTTTTCATTTTTATGTTTGGATAAAGCTTAAGCTATCTATAATCTCATCTTCTTATTGATTTTGGTCGAAGAATTCAATTTTATTTAGGTCAAGCAGAGCCAGCAAGAAGAAACCATTTCAGATAAATAATTTTGACAGTAAGCCACATGGCTGCCTCTTGACTTCTACTAAAGAAGCAAACTTTCTCATTCTAACACTTTGTTTTTATGAGAGATTTTTAGCTGAACCCTAGAAAGCAGGTAAGCAGATGAGACAAGGCCCTTCAAACTGAATTTCTGAGCCAAATAAAATTTCAGATGTTTCTCCTAAAATACATTAGGAGAAATGGAAGTGGACACAAATGAGACATGAGAAATATTGGAGAAAATCAGAATCAAAACAGAGAATGTGTTGGAAAAAACACAGAATATCTCTTTAATGTCTTTCTGTGATCTCTATTACAACATTATATGCATATTTTGTTGCTCAGTGGTTGCTTTTTCTAACCTCAGGAGACTTAAGGCTGGTTCACACGGCAGGATAATTGGGCCGATTTTAGCCCCGATTCAGCCCTTCCGACAATCTTAGGATGCTCCGATTATCGTAAAATAATCTGATCAAATATTCCTGCCGTGTGTGGTGTGTTAAGACGAATCTCCTCTGCTCGGAAGAATGTCGGGACCGCTCCGATCTCAAATCGGGGATATCCAACATGTTGGATTTATTTTGCCCGATTTCTTCTCGTGTGTGGTGTCCCCCGAGGACAAACAATCACGCAGCCTGTGGACTGTGGCGTGTAGCCAATCAGAAAGCGAGGTGACGAGGCAGTGATAGTACCGGGAAACAAAATCAAAACAGCCGGCGTATATAATATAACAAATACAAATAAAGTCGATGGGCATAACTACATCCACAACTGCAGTCCACCAGAGTACATGGAAACTAATATATGAACGTTTATTGCAACGGTTATTAATCTGTGTAGTACGTAACAACATTTCTATGAGATAAAACAACAACTTATCTCCATATCATGATATAGCAAGTATAGTCCATGCTCGCGTCGTCTCCACCTCTTTGACCATCGCCTTTTCTTATTTTTCTTATGTTTTTTTTCCCGTTAAAAACAAAGCACAAACTATGGCCACTGCATCCTCTTTGTCCGCCATGATTGTTTACTCTAAAGTCACGTTTGATCTCGAGGGATTTTGCGAGATTTCCCGTCTGACCTGGGAATGCTCGGGAGTCAAATCGGTTCGTGTGTGATGTGTTGATATTGCCGTGTGGCTGCACACCACACACGGAGCGACCAAAACTGTTAGACCCGTGATTTTTTATCGCCGTGTGTGGGGTCTCTCAGGTTTGGAAAATCTGCCGACAATTTTAAAATCGTCCCGTGTGAACCAGGCCTTAGTTATGATTTTCATGTGTTTCTCATTTTAGTCTCAGCTGTTTCTCCAAAAAAATTCTTAGGAGAAATAAAAGTAGACACAACTGAGACATGAGAAATATGACAATGGGAGAGAAACATGAGAAATATGGGAGATCTCTTTATTGTCTTGCTGTAAACTCTTGCAAGACTCCATTATAAAATGTTTTACTGCTCAGATGTTGCGGTTTCTTTTTTTTATTGCAATGTGGTTTTTCACCTTTAATGGTCAGGACAGTAGGAGTAGAGACAAGAAACAACTGGACAGGTGAGAAAGGAACAGGAAGTACCCTTAGCTGGGATTTGAACCCATGTTGTCCGAGGTGCAGTTGTGCCCTTTTTTTTTTTTTTTTTTTGTATAAACTTTCAACTTTTACTAATATTTAAAATACTAAAACTATAATTTAAATAGCATTAAACATTTCAGAATATCAATGGTTACTAGTTTAAATGTTTAATGTAATGTAAATATAGGTAATGATTTCCTCTTTTGAATCACTGTGCAATAAATCACTGTCTACATAAAATAACTTCAGTGCATGTATCGTCTTTGATTGAAATGGTGTGGATGAACAAAATTGAAGCTAATCAGAGGGAAGAAAAAAAGGAGATCTCTTTACCATTTCAAATATTTATTCTAGAAAGAAGTACTGAATGGAAGTTTTTTCTTGAGTCTCTTGATTCGCAACAATGGTCTCAACAACGGTCTTAGAAATATCAACAACTTTACACACTGCTCAGAGATTTCTCCTTAGACTCTGGATCTCTCACATTTTTCTCCTCAAAAGTTTAGAAGAGATCTTAACAACATCACACACTGTGCTCAGGTATTTCCCCTAAACTAAAGACTCGAGAGCTCTCACATTTGTCTCCTCTAAATTTTAGAAGTGATCTCAATAATTTTACAAAGTGTGCACCAAGTTAAATGCCTCAAAATGAGCTTAAACATTTCTTCCATGTATTAATTATCAAATCAGTCAATTAATAATTAACACGGAGTCATACATTTATGTGCCTTTCAGCAAAGAAAGCTCCAGGGTTACATTTTACATATCAGTTTTGATTAAGTAAAACATTTGAAATAGTAAAACATGACTTTTCCAATAACAAATTATGTGCCTAAGTAAATAAAACATCGTCATATATAACGTAACATTATCCTTATTCTTGCATAATTTCTCTCGAAATATAGCCTTTAACTCTGAATGTATGATTTCCCCTTTTTATTCAGTGACTTTCAAGTACTTGACTTGATGGACACTTTGTAAAGTTGTTGAGATCTCTTCTAAAGCATTGCAGGGGACAAATACGAGACCCCCAGATTATTTAGCTAAAGATAAATCTCTAATCAAAATTTTTGAGAAGACAAATATGAGAGATCTAAGAGTCTCCATCTAAGGAGAAATATTGGAGCACAGTGTGTGGTTTTGTTGTGATCTCTTCTGAAGCTTTAAAGGAGATACATGTGAGACATCCAGAGTCTCTAGCTAAGGAGAACAATCTGAGCAGAGTGTGTGACGCTGTTGAGACCGTGTTTGAAACATTGGAGGAGTGATATGTGAGACCACCAGAGTCTCTAGCTAAGGAGAAATATCTGAGCACAGTGTGTGATGTTGTTGAGATCTCTAGAGTTTTTGTCTTCATTCAGTCTTAAAGTAACCTCCTTTATGTCTAGGAGAAATATTTGATATGTTAAAGAGATTTCACTATTGATTTTTCTTTCCTATGGTATGTCTTTACTAACTTTGAACATCTAAACTTTGCAATATTTGCCCACTCTTCTTTGCAAAACTGCTCAAGTTCAGTTAAATTTGATGGTGACTGTTTGTGGACGGCAGTCTTCAAGTCATTCCAAAGATTTTCAGTGGGGGTTCAAGTCTGGCCTTTGACTAGGCCATACAATGACATTCACCTTTTTTTCCTTCCACCCTTTTTTCACCTCAGATTTGCTGTGTGCTTTGGGTCACTGTCATGTTGGAGGGTAAAGCTTCTTCCCATTCACAACTTTCAGGCAGAGGGCAGCATATTTTCCTAAAAAATGTATTGGTATTTTGCCTTCTATCTTGACAAGTGTTCCAGACTCTTCTGCACAGAAAAATCCCATAACAATATATTACCACCTCCATAATTTACTGGAGAAATTATATGGATGATGAGCTGTATTGGATTTCCGCCAGACCATTTGGTGTTCAGGCCAAATAATTACATTTTAGCATTATCTGCCTCAGAATCTTCAAGGTGCGTTTTGGTAAAGCTCAGTGGTGACTGCATGTGGCCTTTCATGAGGAATGGCTTTTTTCTTGCAACCCTGCCATACAAGCCACATTTGTGGAGAATTTGTGATATTGTTATCACATGCACACAATCATACATTTGTGCAACTGCTTCAGAGTTGTTGGTCTTCTCTCTGACCAGTTTCCTCCTGGCTCTTTCATCCAGTTTGGAGCAATGTCCTGATCCAGGGAGGGTCTGTGTTGTACCAAATACATTCCACTTCTTAATAATAGACTTCACTGTACTTCAAGGCATTGATAAAGCCTTTGAATTTCTTGAAACCATCTCCTGCCTTTTCCTGTCCAAAACTTTATCTCAAGAGATCTTTTGACAGTACCTTGCAACCCATAGTTGATTCTTGTTTGCTTCAGTTGCACTACCAAGGAAATCTATTTTCATGCTGAATTAATCAAAATGAGCACAACTGATCACAGTTCAAAGTCAAATGGCTTTGTATGCCATTAAAAAGGTGATTATTTACACCTGATTTGAGTTTACAAGTAATCTTAGGAAGGGGTGAGCCTTTTTAAAAATTAGTGATATTTTATCTATTTTGTTTTCTAAAACTTTGGCGTTATATGTTTCACTTGAATGTTATAAGTTGCATGGAGTAAATACAGCTGGATAAGACAAAAACTGTATCCATCTTAATTTCAGGCTGCAAAGCAACAAAATTGACTTTTTTTAAAGGACAGTGATTATTTTCTATATTCACTCTAAAACCAAGTTAATACTTACTGTACTTGAAACGTCTCCTGAGCAATAAAACGCATCTTTATAAAGGGTTGGAGCATGTAGCCAATGCTACAATATATTTTATTGTGTATTTCCCTATATTTCAGTTTCACAACAATATAAAAAGTCAAACAAACTATTCAGAACAGGAACTTCTAAGGCAATGAACAGATTTCCCATACTTACCTCACAATGCCTGAACACAGCCAGAGTGTTTGCAAACCTGAACTAGTCCTAGATCTCATTCTAATAAAGGATAAAATCAGATGTAAGTGGTTTGTTTTGTCACATTGCAAGTAGTTCTAAAATTATGCTAGTGAGGCTGCTGCCAAAATTTCCTCAAGTTCATCCAAAAAAAAATTCAGTAGAACTGACTGCATTTTTTATTTTATTTTTATTTTTTTCAAGCTTTTTATTTTCTGCTACAATCTAAATAGGCACACACTGATTTTTTTTAAAGGTTGACACGGGTAAATGAATGCACCTAGAGTGTGTAATAGCTTTATATAAATGCTAATTCTGATCATGGCATGTAGTTCTTTTCATGGTATTATTATCCCCAAATAAACACACTACTCTTACCCAATTTTCACTTTATTTCAACCATGGTCAAAGTCATCAAGCCTAACTATGACTGACATAAATGAATTTGCAATCAGCCTCCCTCTTTCTCCATCACTTAATGTAGCTCAGTCGACTGCAGGAGTTATGAGCGGACAATATCTCTGCAAGCTCTCTGATTGCATACTGAAATTTCAAAGGCTGATTAATGAACAAACCTTCCGTCTCTGGAGTGGATTGTTTAATTATGAATCAGGACACAATGTACTCTCCAAACTGTCAAAATTATACATACACGCACACAAGGGCTCTTCAGTGGAAACAAAGCCAGGTGAATTTAACCACTTCATTAAGAACCACCCGTATAGTGTTTACAAAAATCCGGCAGCGTTTGATAAGGAATGACGAATGCCATACTTATCTTTTAATAAACACTTTAATCTTAGTAGATATTTTTAGAGGATTCTCCAAGAATAAAACACTGCTTAAATTATTAGGAAGTTGAAATAAGCCAAAAAGGTCGTTTGTATGGCTGCAACAGTACAGCATTCATCCCCAAAACTGTGAAATAAAAAAAAAAATATGCATTTTCATGTTATATGTTTACACTACAAAATATATCTAAATAACATTATATGTAATGATTAGGTTTAGATATGTGATTAGTTGCCTACAATAGTAAAATGTAACTAAACAAATAAGTTTATATGATAGGACAGTTCTTTATGGTTCTTGAATACCAAACAGCACTGGGGCTTTGTGTGTTTGAGAGAGATTATCCTAATGAGCGAATCATTCATTCAACCAAGTTTTTTCAAAGCCACCGATTCATTCAGAAAAGAATCATGTCTGTTAATGAGTCTTAATGAGTGAATAATTGAATCATTCATTCAACAGATTTGTTCGAAACAACCAATTATTTCATACAAGAAACAAGGGATTGGGATCTAAGTGAGTCACTGAATCATTCATTCTATCGTTTTTTTCAAAGCCATAGATTAAATTTAAAGACTATCAAAGACTATTAAAGACTAAAATCATTCATTCTTTAGCCCCACTCACTGATTCGCGAATGGCATAGTAGTGAAATAACATGATAGGAACTAAACAGGATCGATCGAGCAACCAAGCAATAAAGATACTGTTGAAGATCGCAAAATATTGTGCAGGGCCTGCATTTAAAAAAAAAAAGATGGTTCTTTAAAGATTCTTTACATAGCATCCTGAAGAACCCTTTTAATGCTGAAATGGTTCTTTCTGTCAGAGTTTAGGGTTATTTTTCCCTCCCTTTTTATAGCTCAGGCAAAGAAGGGCCTAGCAGCTTCAGACCTATTTTATGTTTCCACATCAAAAAGCACACGTATATAGCAAAATTAGTTTAAACGGCTTAAAATCACTTGTTTTAAACTGCAAACCTTAAAAACACATGCAAACAATACATTTTTGAGACTACGTAGTAAAGCAACATCATGTGTGTGTTTAACCATGACAGAGATGATAGTCCAAAATTTGACGCATGTCTACAGATTAACCTTGTCTACCGGTATATAACGGCTACGCCTTACTTCACAGTAATTCATAGAGGCCAAATAGAGCCATATAATGACTCGTGTACACAGAGAATAATTTGGTGTACAAACTGTTTTCACTTATTGTTAGTAGAGATTGTTAGTAAATTCGGAAAAGAAACACATTTAACCTGTTAACTGTCACTCACGTTTTTGAAGATAGACATGAATATGCATGATACAAACCTACATTTTTTATAATTCATGACTGAAAACATTTTGTAACATGATTCTGATGTGCCATTTACATGGTAATGCAATGCCTGATGAATTTTGAGATTTTATGTTTTCAAGTGATATATAACTTCTGATGATTTCTAAAATGTGATAGAGAAAAAGGCAACGAGGAAGTCTTTTTTTTTAAACAAAGGTCAAAGCTCCTTTTGTAATGTAGATTTCTGAGGGTGCACTTTTGTCATAAATTCATCTATTACTTTTCCTACATAATTTTTAACAAACAATATTGGTAAAATATATATTTTGGAGTCTTAGACCTTTCCAATGATATATAGTTTGTCAAGATTAGATTAGATTTGATTGTAATATAGTAAAGTCAATGTAGGCGTCCCGTATACGGGACGGGGTGACATTTAACAGGTTAATTAAATGTGAAGCACTGAAGTAGAAAGAGTGAAATAGTAATTTCTTATAATCATACACCAAAAATCTTAGTTTTATTTGCAACTTAAGAAATTTAGTTTTGAATGCAACTTTTTTTTAAATAGTGCTGTTCTGTGCACAAAAAGATTCAAGAATCAAACCTGTTATGCATGTATGTAAAATGTAAATAAAAATATGAAATTAATCAAGAGAATTCAGATATGAGCCCATAAGCAAATGAATGCTACCATGACCCTGAAAGCACACAGGAATTTCTGTGTTTATGACATTGGCTGATCAAAAGACAATGCAGCTCAGTCAGAGAGATGGCTGACCTTTTCACGTGCCAGCAAGATGATGTGAGCCACCTTGGAGCCTCCACTGTCTGACGTCTCTAATAAAATCTGTGTCTGCTGTGATCCACAAACCACCAGCTGCTTGCGGAGAAGGTTATCTGATTACTTATAAGACACTGCAATCATACTCACTAAACTGAGGGAGGGCAAAGACAAAGAGTATCAACACTACCATTACTTGCTTCTCAGATCATAGATGGTTCTGAACTGTATGCTCAAACAAATCTAAACAGAATGAATACATGGACTAAATACACTGCACATTACTGCGTGACTTGAAAACAAATTATAATAATCAGTTTTCAAAGCAAATATTTGTAGAAGATTCCCTTCAGACAAGTCTAGATGAAGAAAAACAATATCCAGAAACAGTAAGTCTACAGAAAATGACAGAAATGGGGCTCTAAGATCACTTATTTGCAGTACATCTTTCTAGACCTAATGCATTATTTTTAGGGCTTTGTGATTATTTTGCACTATTGTTCAAATGTACGAGGTCAGTATGATTTTTTTATGGTTTCCTTTAAAGTTTTTTATATGACCAGAATATATGATATATGATTTACATGATCAGAAACAACAAAAACAATTTTTAATTCAAATATACAAATATATTATAAATATATAAAATGTAACTTATTCCTGTAATGCAAGAGTACATTTTCAGCATTCATTACTTCAGTCTTCAGTGTCACATGATTTTTAAGAAATAATCCTAAATTATATAGAAAGTGAATTAACAGCCACCTAAAATATAGGTCATCTGCAATGCTATAAGAGAATTGCTAAACACACACACACAGCAATTTCTGCTGATTTTGAGAAAACATGAAGAATGAAGCTGCAAGACTGATGAGCAGTGATGTTGTTTGGGAATATCCTGACACTGAGTACCAGTTACCAAAAAAAAAAAAAGGGGGGCTCCTTTTGACATGATTGCCAAGCTGTTTTGGGACAGAGCTGTAGAGGATGCTCTGATTTGATTTATTATCCAGACGGGCCGTTGCTATAAGGCCATCATTACTGCAATCACATCCAGACTTCTGTTTGCATTCTAATAAAGCTTTTGCCTGAGCTTTTCACTCAAATAAGCAACATTAGAGATATCAGGGCTTCACATTAACATTCTGGGCCAAGCCCAATATATATATTAGGGGTGGCACGGTTCGCTGAAAAAAATCTGAACCGTTCGGGTCGCCCCACACGGTCGGCACACGCTGGGACCGCGGTTCAACTTTTAAATCTGACAAAGCATCTGTATGGTTTGCTGGTTTGTTATAAATAGCACGTAAAACAAACTGTTTTCAACTAATATATGTTCCTGATGATGGATGCGCATTCTGGATTCCCAGACTTTAAAACAATAGCGATGAGAAAAAGAAAACAAAACCTCGACAAACAATTCACTCTCGATCAATGTGAATTACTACTGGAATATGAGCTGTCATTTATTCCGTCATCATCCCGGTGCTGATAGCGGGCGTGCACAGATGAGACCTGAACAACACACATTAATATGTTTTTAAACTAAATTCATTTAAGCTTTGTCAGTTTACACATTTAAGAGCCAAAGGACGCAAGCTCGCGCGCAGTGATAAGATTTGTGCATGGGCTCATCCAAAGTGCGCAAACCCGCGCCTCAGAACGCGTGCAAATATAAACTCTCTCTGAAGTATTGTTTAAATGGACAAATTCAAACAAAAATTATGTAAAAATGTCCGTCTTGTTAAGTATCCTACAGCAGACATAGCTGGCTGAATGTCTCGGTTACGTACGTAACGTTTTGTTGAACAACATATGGGGTCTCACTTGGGAGGCCAATCATCTCTGAGTTCAAGAGAAAATGCCAATGAAAATTGGCTAGTGGATTCAACATACCTGAGCCACTCCCTGTGCCAACGGGTATAAATAGGTCGACAGGTGCATCCACTCATTAGGTTTTACACTGGGGAGCCGAGAACGTGTCCCGGCAACAGCAACCGGTTCAAGGTTGTGGCATGAGGACATAACGTCTCCGTTCCCTCCATCAGGGAATGGGGGTAACGTACGTAACCGAGAATTTCCCTATCTGTCGGTCACTACGAGTCATGTCGAACGACATATGGGGTCCTATGGAAAACACCACAACCTGAACCTCGTCACAACCCTGTGGCGCTGCAATTGTCGGCAAGATGTGGCATGTCACAAAAGCTATGCTTAAGGTAGTAAACTTCCCAAAGCCCCAGCGCAAATTCACTGACCTTGGTACCGAAGGGGCCAAAGGGTGAGTACATCGCTGCTGGAGAAGGCCACGCTGCTGTTCCGCCCACACAAAGTTAGTGGAAGGGATTTCAACCTTCAGTGATAGATTGCTTCAAATTTTCCCTATTTGTTCTTTCAGCTTGGCAAGACAATGGGGAAGCAAGCCTAGGAACAGGCCGCTACGGAGATCACATCCTACCCGTAGGGAGGTGACATGTGGAGATACTGATATGGACTGACCCAGGGGGCAGTACTACATATGGAAAGGGTCTCTGAGGCAGGTTCTACCTTAGAGTAGAGATGGAACAGCTGCCAGAAGAGATTGACAGAACAGGTCTGTCAAGGTAAGACACGGGTTTGCCAAGAGAGAAACCTTACCGTGGAAGAATACACATATGGGATTACCCATAGGGTGTGGCACACAAAATTGCTCTTTTATGAAAAAGCGGATGACACCAGCCATTGGACCAGTGGTGGAACAGAAGAAACAAAAACTGTGGATGTGGGGGAAGGAGTGGCACTGTCTCCGGCAGCTCCTGAAGAGCAGTCTCCCACATCTCAGAGTTGCCCGTGTCAGGGAAGCTTAGTCGTCTTCCTAGAGGACTTCGCAGCCGGAAGTGACACGGGGGGCATCGCTCTCCTGCGTGGGGCTCAATGCGCTGGCCTCGAAGAAATCTCAGCACGGGGCGGAGCTGGTGTGGAGGATACAGGGGGTGCCCATGGCAACGAGCAGGCTGAGATACTGCCCGCAAATATCACGTCGGAGTGAGATGTGCTGTATGTCCTCAGTCTGCTGTTGTTTTGTCAGGAACTGCTGGGCACAGCCCCTGACAGTGTCGCCACATAGGACAGCCTGGGATATGGGAGCATCGAGAAAGTGCACTTTGTCAACGTCTCTCATACAGACCAGGCTGAACCAGAAACAGCACTACTGGACCACCAAAGTGGACATCGCCTTACCAAGACTGCGTCGTGACTACCGTCACCCGGAAGGGTGTATTCAGTCTCTGTGCACAGCTCCTGCTTTTGTTAAAGCCTTGGCTTGGTGAGTTTGCAGGATAGCCATGGCATGCAGGGCAGAGGCCCCTTGGCCCGCAGCACTGTAAGCCTTAGCAGCAAGAGCGGCCGACAGCTTACAGGCCTTGGGTGAGAGGCGTGGACTGTTCCTCCCAGTGGCTGTGTTATGCAGACACAAGTGCACCGCAATCGCACTCTCCTGCATGGGAATGTTGACGCACCCCTAGCTGTCCCGCCATCGAGGGTAGTGAGGACAGAGGAATGAAATGAGCTGCTTCCGGCTGTAAAAAGGGGACATCCACGACTACATCACTTCCCCATACACATCCGGGAAGAAAGGAATCAGAGCAAAACGCGGTTGTGAGCCACACTCTATACCGAGAACCAATCGAACAGCCATGAGCACTCAGGGCTGGGCGGAGCATTGACCTCCATCCTGATGCTCACAGCTGCCCGGGCAAGCACGGCCGTCAACTCTGGGTCCAATTCGGCAGTGACGACAACACCCGAGGGGGGCAGCCCCGCCGATTCTTCATCCACGGAGGTCAATAGCCCATTCCCTGGGGGCAAACTGAATGACCCGTTGGGACTGCCATAAGACAGCCCAGCAAAATCACCCAGCAGCCGCACAGGACAAACACTGCAGAAGGGGTAAGAGGTCCGTGGGGCGTGGCACAACAGAGAAGCTCTCACTGTCACCTTTAAATCTCCCAGAGCACTAGGAACAGGAAAACGACCGCATCCAGAAGGATGCAGACGAAACGATGTCTTTAAAAAGATTTCATGATCGTCCGTGATTTGCTCTTTTAGGAAATCTGCTCTTTTAGTTGAAGCGCCCAGGGGAATCACTGAAAGGGACACCTTTCTTTTTTTATTGTTTTCATTTTACACTGTTTAGTAATTTTAGTACTTTGACTAGTTGACAAGGCAGCATTTTTTCATTCCAAACCTGCAAGACTTGCATTCATTTCCAAAACACAATTGAAGATTTTAAATGAGATCATTTCCTTCCATCGACAGTCTACACAACTACACTCAAAAAAATGATTTTTGCTCTTTGTTCAATTTAATTAATTAAAATGAGCACATACAACATAACTCTTTGTAAAAATGGTGTCAACTTAATTATATTTAACATGAACAATGTAATTTTCAAAAAATTAGGTTTACAACATTTTTTTAAATTGAGTCAACAAGAATATTTTTTGTTCGTCTTAACCGGATGCACGTCATCAACGGAAACGGATGCAGATGGATTGTTCAGCAGCGAACATGTGAGATGGGTAAGTGGCCTTTTTTTTCTTATCTATCACCGTCCATCTAATTTTATTTAATTAACAAACTAATTAAAATATGTTTTCTTAAATCTTGTTGCATACCAGAAAGTTATTTTTCTATAAGCACTGTATGAAAATAGCTCTTAAGTGTGTCTTTTGTAGCTGATGTTAGGTTTCTGGATTCAGCACGTGGTTCAGACTTTCTTTTTTTCTTTTTTTACTAAAAGTATCAAATAACGTTAAAATGAAGCATCGCATAACAAGAGAGAACAGAAAACCCTTCAGTACCATTAATTAATGTATAAAACCAGGGCCATAAGACATGCCCGATAATTATAAAATGGCCAAATTGTCCCCTAGGCTTTTAAATTCTTACTCTGCATTCAGCTGTTGTTAGGGTGACAAAGTTTCAAATGTATATTTTAGGTCTTCCTCATCTATATTTAATTTATTGCTCGTCATTGTTAAAACGATTGAGATGCCAATCAAAGCGCACAGCAGCCAATCGAAGGCTTTAGATTAGTCACGCTTGTTAAGTTCACGTGCTCGTGACTGAATTCACAGCGTTCACGAAGTCTCTCGTCTTAAACAACAAATAGTGTTTTAGCGACGTAAGTATTACATTTCGCTGCTTCAGTAATTGTAAGCGGAGTTTTTGCATTTCTTCTGCTAGCTAGATTATGGTCATGGACCGACATTATGTCTGTGTAGGCAGCTAATAACGTTTTGTTTCTCCAAGCGCTTGTATGTGTAAGTTAATGTTATTCTGTTACTTGCGATTAATATATCAAGAGGAATAATCGAAAATGATTTCTGTCATAAATAAGTTGTCACCCTGACCCTGTACTAAATATTTAGTTTTCTTTGTAGCACTTTAACCTTTTTTGTCTTTGCTGAATTGCCCATAAACAAGACCTCTGTAACTTATGTCTTCAGATAAATGATGAATTTCATCGGATCACAACCCTTCCTTTACACTCCAATATTCATGTCCAAACTGGATCTGTTCTCTGATGATCTGCTAAAAGTGTTTACCAAAAAGGGTGGAGTGTTTAGAAAAAAGATTCAAGATGTGATGGTGCCAGTGTCTCAGGTAGTATTTTTTTTTTCTTCAGTTTTCTTTTTAAATTTTTTTTATTTTTTATATATTGCTTTTTAATACAAGCTATTGATATAGTGCTCTGTAATTCATAATGGCTCAGAGATGTGTATTGAAGGGTGTCAAATGTATGAATATCGGAACTTAAAAAAATGTTTTGTCTGTTTTCTTACAATGCCGCCATGTAGACCAAGCAAGAGTGCATTCTCAAGGGGCTATGCATCTACCTGAATGAAGATGAATATGATGGAGTATTTGGTGAGTATAGAGTCAAAAACTGCTGATGGGTAAAGAGTTAATGTACATTTTTCTTAATTTTAAAATATTGAGTAAATTGTAAAGCTCCGATATGAATTAAATGACTGATGTTAACTTCTCTTTAAACCTTTGTACTCCACACAGCCACTGGTTTAGGTTTACGTGATATCATCCTGTTTGATAAGCACAGTTCTTAATAGTCAATTCGATTCACCTTTATTTATGTAGTACTTTACACAATACACATTGTCAAAGCAGCATAATTAAACAGGAAAATAGTTTGTCGATAATGCAAGAGGACAATAACAAACAGACAGTTTTTGTTTTGTTTTTTTTTTAAGAAAAAGTCAGTTCATTGATTATTCAGTGATGTCATCATCCAGTTCAACTCTCTTCCAATAGTGTCTATGCAATCAGTCAAGCATCCCCATTCGCCAAAGGTGGCAGTGGCAAGGAACCAAAACTTAAAGGGATAGTTCACTTTCAAATAAAATTTTGGTATGTTTTAGCTTACCTCAAGAACATCCAAAATGTAGGTGTCTTTGTTTCCGCAGTATTTCCCATTTTGATATTTTTAGGTCAAACTGTCCTTGTCTGTAGCTCATATAATAGAGGTCTATGGTCACCACCTCAAAGAGCATGCACAGAGGAGTCAAAATTAAACAATTCCCCACCGTAAGTACACATTGATGACCCAAGACACGAAACGAGTGGTTTGTGTAAGAAAAATAACAGTATTTATATCGTTTTTACCTCTTGTACACAACCACGTCCAACTGATGTGAGGGCGCGAGTGCTTCCTGATGTGTGACGTGTGCGCGCTCTGGCTTAGTCTGCGCAAGCACGGAAAGCGCACTTATTGTTTCCACTTACTGTCTATGGTTTACACAGAGATTTCCGAAGTGTTAACTTACACTGTGAAGATTTAAACATATTTATACGTACAGGAAATTGCAATGGAAGACGATTTCAATATATCAACAGACAATGTTGAATTTGTCACAGCCATATTTATTTGAACCAGAATACACAGATAAAGTACTCGGGAGCGATCATGGAATCATCCGCTGCGGCAGCACGTCTTCAAGCCTCAGAGACCGAGATCTCTTAAAAATTGGTGGTGTTTTAGTAGCAAGTGTTGTGAGATGCCAACAGAACTGGAGAACATATGTTGTCACGAATGGAACAACTACAAGACGACAACAAGGACATTATCGTATCACACACCAGCCTGACTGAAGATCCTGAGTTTCCTCCGCTGTTGAGCCGCAGCGTTTTGCACGTTGCGTTTAGTTTGCCATGTATAAACTGGAGGCGACGTCCAATGCCAGAGGGACCCAATGGCACGCTGTCAATAGAGTGAGTAATGTGTTGTGTTTATTGTAATTGCAACGATTATAGGGTGCATTATAAACAAATAATTACAGTTACTGCATTATATATCAGACAGTGCAGATTGGTGGTGTATTGTGTGGTAAACAATAAACAATGAGTGACTTACACGCGTGAGAGATCGCTTCCGGCGCTTTCCGTGCTTGCGCAGACTAAGCCAGAAGCACTCGCACACTCAGATCAGTTGGACGTGGTTGTGTACAGGAGATAAAACCAAAATAAATACTGTTAATTTTCTTACACAAACCGCTCGTTTTGTGTCTTAGGTCATCAATGTGTACATACGATGGGGAATTCTTTAATTTGGACTTCTCTGTGCATGCTCTTTGAGGTGGTGACCATAGACCTCCATTATGTGAGACACAGACAAGAACGGTTTGACCTAAAAATATAAAAATGTAAACTACTTCGAAAACAAAAGACACCTACATCTTGGATGCCCTTAAGTTGAACTAAAACATACCTAATTTAATTTGAAAGTGAACTATCCCTTTAATTAGTGACGGAAATGGAAAATAAACTTTGGGCCTGATGAAAAACAGCAGTTTAATTCCAGGCTTCACGGGGTAGTCGTGGCCTAATGGTTAGAGAGTCGGACTCCCAATCGAAAGGTTTTGAGTTCGAGTCCCGGGCCGGCAGGAATTGTGGGTGGGGAGAGTGCATGAACGGCTCTCTCCACCTTCAATACCACGACTTAGGTGCCCTTGAGCAAGGCATCAAACCCCCAACTGCTCCCCGGGCGCCGCAGCATAAATGGCTGCCCATTGCTCCGGGTGTGTGCTCACAGTGTGTGTGTGTGTGTGTTTGTGTTCACTGCTCTTTGTGTGTGCACCTTGGATGGGTTAAAAGCAGAGCACGAATTCTGAGTATGGGTCACCATACTTGGCTGTATGTCACGTCACACTTTAAAGAAGAAAAAAAAAAAAAAAAAATATATATATATATATACCTTTAACATACAAAGTAATTACATTCCGTTTGTTCAGTAATAAAGTAATATATTTTACAAGGCGCTCGTTTAGGTGAATGGCATTGCATCCATCTATGTTGGTTTGAAAATAAAGTGACTAATGATTTTATAGATGAAATTAAAGTACACAAACCTGTATTTTGGCAAAGATTTGCACCAATTTGGTGGTGCCAAGGACTACGCTGTTCTTAAAAAAATTGAAAAAAAGCTTGTACTCAGTAACTCACCCGTTTTCAGAGAATGAGGGAAGGGTGTGCTGTCAGCAGTTGTTTTAATTGTGCCCAGTTTTGGTTAAAGTTAAGTAATATTGATTTGAAATAAGTATCGGTAGCATTTTATAATAATGGTCCATCAGTTAATGTTAGTTAACTGCATTAGTTAACATGATCTAAGCAAGAACAATCCTTCTACAGCATTTATGAATCTTAGTTTGTTAATTTCAACATTTACTAATGCATTATTCAAATCAAAAGTTGTGCTTGTTAACATTAGTTAATACACTGTGAATTAGCATGAACTAACAATGAATAACTGTATTTTCATTAAGATTAACAAAGATGAATAAATACAGTAATGTATTGTTCATTGTTTGTTCATGTTACTTAATGAATTAACTAGCATTAACTAATGGAGATTATTCTAAAGTGTTACCGAAGTATCAATGGCTCTTGAGAATATCTGGATTTTATAAATGTCATTTGTTAATGTCATTAATCTAAATGAATTAAAAATTTCAAACAGTCACTGAGTGATAGTTAGAGATTTTAAGGTAGCATAGTTATTCATTGTTGTGATATTGACAGAGGCACTGTATTTTCCATTATAAAGTGGAACACAGTCTGCCAAAGGTGTTGAGTTGGGTTGTGATCTGGTGACCGAACGCCATAGCATTGTTTTAAGATGGCTTGTGACTGTATGAATGTGCTGTGGAAGTGGAGTTGTTCACTAAAAATAACTTGTTTCTCTCCAAATATGTGTATTTTCAGTGTCACATTATAGCATTTTATTACACTACTGTACCATTATTTATTAATGATTTAGAACTATTCCATTGAGGTCCACAAGTCTAAAATAAGCTGAGTGCACATTTCTTAATGTTTGTATTGGGGTTTTCATTTAAAAAAAAAAAAGAAACATGCCGTATAATTTTTTATTTATTTATATGCCATACATTTACAATTTTTATATATATATTTTTTTTTTCCAAAGGATGATGACCCTGTGAGAACCGAAGCGGACATAAAGAAGACCTTTTAGGGATTCTGTGATGTAAAGCATGAATTTGCTGATGCAACAGAAGACCCTGAAGATATCTGCATTGTGCTGGAAGATGTGGAGGTGCTTTCTGGTTTAGGTAATGTAGCATTGGCTACAGCCATGCTACTTGGACTAATATACTCTTTAAATCTTACTCATCCATAGGAGATCCATTACACTTTTAAGGTGCTCCAAAAAATTATTCTCGAGCTGAACTTGTGTAAATTGTCTGCCAAAGCACAGGCGCAGAAAACAAAACTCTTCACTTGGGTGTGCTGTTTGAGGATCCCTTTGTGAATGCTGTGTTTTATTTCCTTGTATGCTCATGTGTTTTTGTTGTATCTGAATTTTTGCATGATGAGCAGAGGTGATTAAGTCTCTCAATCACATTTAATATCATGTTTAAGAAAACAAAATAAAATAACATTTTGTTATATTCTTATATGCTCATATTTTATTTGCATTGTCATTTCTTAACTTAGTGAGCATGTTTAATTGCCATATTTGCAGTTTTAAGAAGACACTCAAGGTTAAATGTGCTCAGGTTTTAAATACAGATTTTTACTAAATGGACTGACTTTTAACATATTGACTTTCTTCACAGGAGTAGACTATAGGTATACAGTAAATAGGTTTTAATGTAATAGAACATGTATTTCACTTTCATTTGGAAGTAACTGTAGAATCAAGTTAGATAAGTGTAATGATTTACATTTTTTCTAGTAGGTAGGACAAAAATGTTTGTAGTTGACATTGCATTGTTAGATATAGTAGACATGACCAAATTGAATGTAGTTAACATGGCATTATTTTATATAGTAGGCATGACAAAATTCAGAGTAGTTAACCTGACACAACTTTCTCTATTAGGCATGGCAAAACTTTATCTAGTAGAATGGACCAATTTTCTTTTTGTTGTCTTGACTAAAATAATTTACGTTTGTACAACAAGATTACTACAAATCATTTCAAACTAATTCGATATTGTTTGGAAAATGTAATTAAATTTCGTGGAAAAGTTTACTCAAATTTTTTTAAGTTCGTTCAACAACTTTTGTTTTTGAGTGTACCACTTTGATACTTCAAGAAGTTCATAAAGAGATCATAAAACTAATCCAAATGAATCGAGCGGTTTAGTTTAGTCCAAATTTTCTGAAGAGACTCGATCACTTTACAATGAACAGAATTACTTTTTTTCACATTTAAACATTGATCAGGGAACATTAACATAAAAATTGGACTAAACCACATGATACACATAAATTACTTAATTTTTTTTAATTAAAATATCTTCAGTTTTGTTTCAAAGATAACAAAAGTCTTGGCTGAGTAAACTGATGAAATTAAAAAATTGTAACTAACCCTGTAATAAAAGAGTGTGGTCATATGTGTCACCCAAGATGTGTGCTTATGCCAGGTTGTGAACTGAGCCACTGTGTGTCTACACAATCAATTTAGCAGAATGGTTCCTGAAAGAGATGATGTCATTAATTGTTTTTTTTATTCATTCATTCATTAATTGATTCCACCATCATCACATCATACAGTACTTTTAAGATTGGGACCATATATGATCTTTAGTAGTGTTAAAATCAACACTTCAAGTGTTGAATTGACACTCCGCTTTTTACTGTGTTAATCCTGTTTTGTATTCGTTAAGGTAGTATTTAATTTTTTATTATTATTTTTTTTTTTACCAGGTGTGGCTTTTTTTTGCTACAAAGAATTGTTGTCACTGTTTTTGGACTGTCACGATTTTTGTTTACATAATGCCTAATTCTTTAGGTAATAAGACAATTTATTTTCTTTGACCTGGTGTGCCTTTTTGTCGCACAAAACAGTTTTAATGTCTCATGTTTTATAATACATTTTTCTACTTTGTTGAATGATTTCAGATTTGTAATTTGTACCGTTAAGTTCAAAAATGTAGATATTTGAGTACAGTAAACTTAAAAAAAAAAACAAGGCGATCAGTTGCCACAAATTATTTAAGTAACATTACTACTACAATTTAAGTTACATAAATTATATAATTTAATTGAATAACACTTAAATTAAGTTTAGATAAATAAAACATTTTGATTTATATATATGAGGGATATTTTAATTAAGTGAAGTAATTGAAGTTGTCAGTACTCAAAACTTTGAGTTGAACCAAAATAAAGATGATCAAAATACTAGATTTATATTTTGATTTAAATGAATGTTTATTTATAATTTACAGTTACTCAATAACTAGCTATATGCTTACTAATGATATTTAAGTTTAAAAACTTTTCTAATTTTTTGAGTTAGTAGAACTTATCTGGGTTTACAGTGCATGGGTAATGTGTCCCGGCAATTTTAACTGGATAGTTAGATTTTGTTTCATTAACACTGCCAGTGATTTCCTGTAATATGTGTGTGCGTTGACACAAAACCTGTAAAGGTCCCGTAATGACACGTGACATGAGGATTTGACATGTAATGTACAAGTCGAAAACTTTAGACATGTTAACTTTTGCTTAAGCTGGCGAACGATCGCAGTTTCAGTGCAAATATTGTGAGAAACTACCAGATCTCTGCTTCGTTACAGTTTGCACATATTTTTTTTTTTTTATTTTTTTTTTTTGCAAATGTTGATCTGCCTTCAAAACACCCGGTAAAAGAGTTGCACGATTGCGTTCACACAGAAGGTGATCAATGTTCTGGCAATTTTCTGGGACCAACGTGCAGTGTGAAAAGGGCTCTAGTGTGTTACTAACGGTACTGACAACTCACGATTGAGCGGGTGAACTGATGCAAATGTGCTCTACTTAGAGTGTTAGGGGAGGGGCCATGGTTCGGGGGCTCCAATGCGTCATCGAACCCCTTTTTTAGCACCGCCCCACAAAATCCTGAACACAGAATTGGTGAAAAACGGTTTACGGGTCTAACTCCACTATTCAGTACTACATAGTTCAGTCTTTGTACTGTGTTGCAGCAGTACATTTGTAACATTTATAATGCATTCAGAAACAATTATCAGAATTTACTTTACATGCTTTAATGCTTTAAAGGGAAATTTAAAATGTTAAAATTAACAATGTTCAAATGTTTTCATATATTAAAAAAAAAAAATTACTACATTTCGGGCACAATACATTAAATATAGTTGGTTGTAGCCTATTTTTTATTTATTTGATTAAGTTGCATTTTCTGTATACTTTTATATTTGGACTTATAAAGTTGACTAATTGTAGCCTATGTGAGAGAGTCAGTGGTAATATCAATGCATTCATATTCGTCAGTGTAAGAGGAGCTCAGTTTAGCCTGACAATTAGCCTGTTCTAGGGTTGTGACAATGAGGAAATCTTCCCACCCGTTACCTCGCTTTTCAAAAAGTGTCAATTCGTCGTAAATCAATTGTTCATTTTCAGTTTGTTTGAATTTTCTTTCTTTTCCTTGCTTTGCTTTGCTTTTGAATAGCTTAGAAGTACTGTGCGCAACTTTGTCACACTTGGCTACTATGAAGCACGCTGGAGACACGAGTGCACAAAACAGGCTTTTAATCCACAGAACACTGGGTACATCAAGACGGGAGACAGCAGGAAACACATCCATGTAACGAGTAAAACCGACAAACACTAACTGAATGAACTGGGGCTTTTTAAAAAGGATAATCAGGGAGGAACGAGACACACCTGGAATCGAATTAACACGATCAACGGGTGAAAGAAACTGGGTCAGGCTAACTGTCAGGTTTAGATTCCACTCTGACTGCAGGCAGATGTGTATCAGGTGTAGGCATCTTTTAATTTATTAATTTGCTCTGTGACAACAACTGCTCCTAGCAAAGTGAAACTTCTCCCCAGTTAATCATAGATTACACTATCTGGGGCATTCCAAAAGTGAAACACACCGTTGCCCCAGTAATCACAGTATAGCGCCGGCTCATTTCCCATGCACTGATGCTCTTTAATAAAATATCCATGGGCTCCCACCCAAGTCCAGAAATGTAATATGGAATTAATGGCATACATCAAAGTGACACACACACACACACACACTAGTGGTGTGTGATCGGCTAGTGAATTGAGGAGTCCCCTCTCTGGACTTTTTTAGTCCAATGTAAAATCCAGGTTAAAGGCTTGGAAAATGGAAAATCATTTACCTTACATTATTAACAAGCAAATAATCTATACTATAAAAGTCCAAGCAACCAAAGCATTAAAGAAACATTTGTGTTGTAGTTTTTGTTGTTGTTGTTGTTGTTACTATTCGCTTGTTAAGTCTGACGTCACGTAGCAGACGTCCAAACGCTCTATCAGTTACAACGAGAAAACAACAAAAGGTGCTAATATAAACTCACAATGTTATAGAATACTAGCAAAAAAGTTATAATTGTAACATTTAACTCCATACCGAAAATATAAATATAATATAAATATAAAAAAATATAAATATAAATATAAAAAAAATATATAAAAATTATTTGTGTTTGGGACGCTGTGAGCATGGAGACTGTAGTGTATACCGTAAGTTTGAAAGTGTTTATCTTAAATTATTAATATGAATAAACAGTGCTCATAAACGTCTGCTGGGGTCGTTTTCTCAAGTGAAGCGAGTTGAAGCTTGGACCCAGAAACAGCGCTTCTTACGTCATCACTTAAAAACCGAATTACATAACTGTTGTTGGATATTATTAATGTTAGAATAATTATAACATTCGATTTGAGTTTGCAGTTAACAATTTGCAACTAACCAACTAAGTTAACCTAAGATTTTCCTTTTGTCTTCCAGTGTTATTTTGCATTGTTTTTAATTTTACAGTAGGTTTAGTCAGTTTGTTGGGTGCTTTTTGTCATGTTTATTAGTTTTTTTTTATCTAATAAAGTTAATATTTAATTATTGATTTTTTTCATTCTTTTATTTTTTTATTTTCCAGTTTCAGCTTTAGAAATGTTAGTACTTTGACCAAGTTTTTGAACAAGGTTTTTGTTACATCCATTTTCTCTGATTAATTTAACTGTTATTAATTAAATAATACTAATTATATTTTTTATTATAGTTTTTTTTTATTATTAGAATTACTTTCTATTAAGGCGGGGAGCATACACGGTGCTAATTCTGATGGTCGGAAGATAGTATGTCCACGCACACATCACGAGAGAGTTTATTTGAAATTGTACGGATGAGGTGATATACGACACGATTTTACTACCTGCCTATTTCTGAAGCAATCGTAGAGTTAATAACTACTCTCCCTCTCTCATAACTGCATATAAAATATTGGTATGAGCCTTGACTGTTTCCTACACAGGTACTTTTACAGCAAGAGGAAACCGGGATGTCTGGTCGCCCAACTGTGAGTGTGTGTGTGTGTGTGTTATGGTTATGGGGACAAATGTATATAATGACATGGGTATTACAATGTGGTTTTATTACAATTACAAACATGGTTTATGAGGACACTTCCTGTGCCCTCATAATGGCTTACGGTGTTTAATTTACATTTTAAACATGCATTTTCCCATGATGGATAAAGGTAGTGTATGGGGATATAATATACAGTTTGTACAGTATAGAAAACCGTTACGTCTATGGAGAGTCCCCATAAACTACATATGCATGTGTGTGTGTGTGTGTGTGTGTGTGTGTGTGTGAGTGTGTGTATCGGTTCAAACCGATAGCTCACAAACTTTTTAGACATGTTTAAAAATGATCCGGAGGTCTGGAAGTGCTCGTAAAGCATTCTACTAATTCCTCGTACATGATACGAGCCGCGACCAGACGAGCATACACAATTTCCACACAATTGAAAAAAAATGCATGCGACTCGTACGACAGCAAAAATCGCACCGAGTACGCCCGCCTTTACTTTATCTGAATTGGATTTTTGAGCAGCATTGCCTTCTCTACCTCCTATAGGAGAAAACACTGCTGACACACACACACAGATCCACACACTTTCATAAATCAAAGAGACGCACATACACACAACCCAACAAGGTCAAGCTGTGTCAGCATAGGGCTTATCCTAAGCCTAGCCTTTCAAAGATCTGCATGATGATAACACTGCCAGCAAGAACCTGTGTCCAGTATAGCGCAGGAGGGGCAGAGAGAGACATTCTTGGCTTACAGCATTAGCATAACACTCTATTTACTTATTTCTCTTGCCCAAATTTGGTCCAGCAGAGCACCCATGCCGCTTTCCCTGTTACTGCGGCCAACAGATCTGAGAGCTGCGGGAGGAAATGAAATTCAGGTGACATTCAGCAGGTGCTGATGAATCACAAACATTTGGGTTATCAGAGCCACCACATCCCTGTTTGTTATCAGGAATAGAAAGTTCGCTAATACAGTTCATATATACTTTCAACAATTATTCTGTAGAATGACAGACTGCTGTGGTTATCAACGTCAAGGTACGTCTTTTCTTATGTCGGTCACATAATTTAAATTTGGAATAATTAACACTTGTTATTTTGCATTCTAAAACTTAAGGCAACGTTTCATTTAGGTGCAAGGAGAAAGAGGAGGGGAGAGAGAAAACTCCACATGGAGCATGTAGGTCACTCTAACCTTTGTGAAGAACATTAGTCAAAATGTCAGGTTTGAAGCAGGTCTAACCGCCTGCCTGAATTCTGCACATACTACTAGTACAATACCAAAATAGCTGCAAAATAATGTTGAAACAATATGTAGGTCAAGCTTCCGCATCTTAAAGTGAAGCAGTGGCAGGAGAGATAGTTCAAATACTAAAAACCTCCATTTGCAAATGTTAAAATCTACAGTAATTAAATATTAAGGTTAGAAGTTTTTATTTAGAAAATACTAACATGTTTAGTCCTTGCACACCACCATTCAGATGTTGTTGTTTTTGTCCCTTCTGCTCCCCAAGGTTGCATTTATTTTATTAAATAAATAAATAAATAAATAATAATCTTAGGATTTTCTGATGAATATAAAGTTCTAAAGAACAACATTTATTTTAATCATAAATATATTTTATATAGCATTTTATATAGAAATATTGGACCCACTTTATATTAAGTGGCCTTAACTACTATGTACTTACATTTTAATTATTAATTTAGTACAATGTACTTATTGTGTACATACATGTTTTTACATTGTACTTATATTAAACAATAAACGACATGTAATTACATCTGTATTTAATTTCTGTAATTACATTTAAATTTACACTGTTGACCCATACTTTACACCTTAACCCACCCTTAAACTTACCCATACCTCCAACCCTCTCCCTAACCTTACCCCTATCCCACCTCAATAGCAGCAAAAGTGTTTTATAATACAATATGAACAGAGTAAGTACACTGTACTTATCTTTTATGTAAGTACATAGTAGTTAAGGCCACCTAATATAAAGTGTGACCGAAATATTTTGTTACACTATTCATGTCTTACTGTCATTTTTGTAATAATTGTAATACATATTTGCTGAAAAAAAGTACTTAAAAAAAAGAAAATCTTACTGACCCCAATCTTTTGAATGGTAGTGTATAGCCCTAGCCTGACTACGTCAGACTTCCTACTTCCGCTCAATTTCATTTCGCTTCTGTACTCAGTCTGATACAGCGTCAGAGCTTTCTGTTTGCCACCGGTCTGGAAACGGCCGGGCCAATCAACGAACAGAGGGCGGGCTGAGAGCCGTGACGTAGATGCTAAGCGCCGAGTTTTACATTGTAGGTTAGAGAAATCGAAAACCGAAATGACCGCGGAAATGGGAAACGAGACACGGGATGCAATTCGCTCTGTTATGGAGAACATTCAACTCTTTTTCAAACTGCAAAAGTCGTTTACAGCCATGTTCACTCTGGTATTTCGCTCGCATCATCATGTGTTTACAACAGGTTTACAGTGGAAGTTCAATCATAGATTTGAGTTCGATGCATGATGTCTGTTCTTCGATGCGGCTGTACAGGCGAATAACATACGTCATAACTAAACGTATCTGATTGGCTTACGGGTAACCAATGATTTTAAACTTCAGACTAGCCCCCCTCATGAGAGAGAAAACACTTCTCTATTATGCCATTCCAGACTCTGTCTACGAAGCAAAGTGAACTAGCAGAGTCTGGAATTACCAGGCTAGTATAGCCCCCCCTTACCTCCAAATATTATGTTAATTACCCTCATGTCTTTCAAAACCCATTTGAGTTACTTTTTTCCAAAAACAAGAATTTTATTAATATAATATGTTTATCATGCAATTAAAAATGTGACCTGTAGCTTCAAAAAAGATGAAAACATCATGGTCTTTATGACCCAATAACCATACAATGACAAACAGGCCAATATTCAAGTTATTACTCACTGATAATCTTCCGCTCTGTTGAGCCTAGATTTTGTGAAATAATCGGTTTCGGGATCTGTCTCCAACAATCAAAGATCTGACTCAGTGATTGTTCATCAAGGCGAGTTAGAATACAAAGATTCAATGCCACAAACCTCTTAAACTTTCCAGTCACTAGCTCTTACTCGGAAGCATTTATTGTAGCAATCTGGGAACTTGTGATCACCATTCTGTTTCCACTTCCTTTGTGCTGAATCTGAATAGAAGCAAGCCAATCAGACTGCAACTGCCGACTAAAGGTAGTTATTTTTGTGTGCAAGATGCATCAGACTGTCTGTGGGTGTGCTGTCTAAGACTATAAGCCAAATAACCATACTCTCATCCCATCTCTCTAATGGGGGATTTCATTTTTTTAATCATGTACGGTTACTTTCCTATGGATTTTTTTTCTTTTATCCACTGCTTTCCTTACGGGCCTTTCATACAGTAGAAAAACGGTGCAATCCACAAAGCTGCCCAGGGACAAATACAGCCCAGGAAACACTATGTTTTGCACAGAACCGTCAATTTGGATGATCTTTGTGCCATAATAAAATATAAACAAGTGAATAATGAAGTAAACAAACATGCCACCTCAATTCAAAAGTTTTTAGAGATGAACATACCATGCATGAATAACCAAGGGATGGGACACATACAGAATTTCGCCAATTCCAGTGAGTACAGTTGGTTGTATTGTCAATTGTCAACTGGAAGCTACAGCAAACCACCCAGAAACCGTCTAGAAAAGGTCATCCGTCAAAGCCCTCCAACTGAACAAGAAGGAGATTTGTGAGAGATGCCAAAGAGAGACCAACAATCTCTTTGAAGGAACTAAAGAGTTCAGTAGCCGAGGAGGAAGTAAAGGTGCAGTCATCAACCATATCAAGCACTCTGCATAGTACTGGCAGGGCGAAATCAAATGAAGCCATTTCTCCAAAAGAAATTAAACACATGTAAGCATGCCTGACTTTGACAGAATGCATAATAGTGAACCACTTGCAACATCTGAAAGATTTAGTTAGAAAAATAATAATGTAGGAATAATGTTGGATCACAATGATCAAATAATGGTTCTCTTACATGTACAGTATCAATAATGGTTCTCTTACATGTACAGTATATATATATATATATATATTTTTTTTGATATTTTAAGAGGATGAAATTAAATTTGCACCGCTGTGCTTGCATATATATATATATATATATATATATATATATATGTGTGTGTGTGTGTGTGTGTGTGTGTGTGTGTGTGTATACTGTGTATATTAATATATAAATAGACACACATACATCTGTATATTTAAGAAATGTACAGTACAGACCAAAAGTTTGGAAACATTAATATTTTTAATTTTTTTGAAAGAAGTTTCTTCTGCTCATCAACCCTGCATTTATTTGATCAAAAATACAGAAAAAAATGTAATATTGTGATATATTATTACATACATATATATATATATATATATATATATATATATATATATATATATATATATATATATATATATATATATATTAGTGCTGTCAATCGATTAAAAAAAATTAACTAATTAATCGCACAATTTTTTAAAATTAATCGCGATTAATCGCAATTAAAAGACTGAAACTTTTTGGATATGTAAATGTAAAATGTAAATAATTAATGTAAACTCAAGACAAAGAAACTATTTAAATTCAAAATATGATTGTTTATTGGAATTTTTGTTTAACTTGTAACACAGATTTTCTCATGTAAACAACATACCTGCAATAAACCATCAATATCCTCCAAATTAACTGTTGGCTTGAAAGCCATATTTATTACAGAAATAAAAACACAGGCATGTAAGTACCATTTGAATTTCAAAACAATCAATGCCAATAAAAAACAAAAATGATTTCCATGTTGAATTCTAAGTGGACTGCAAAAAAATTCCAAAGTATAGTCATTGCCAGTGCTTTAAGTGGGCCGGTACGCACCAGTACTCAGTACCGCCACTTCCAAATATAGCTCTTGAGCGTACCGCCACCTCTCCGTGCGCCCAGAACGTGCTTGTAGCGTACCGGTACGCTCATTTGGACATCTGTTTTAATAGAGGTTTTAATCTTTTACCTGCACTGCCGATTTTCAGAGCGCCCTTCACAATGCAAGCTTCCTAATTCATCCCACCCAGAGCAGAAACTACATTACCCATTCACCCTTAAGTTATACAAGTGAATAGCGCATGTGTCGCTTTTCCCACTGTTAAGTGTCAACAACTCAACGTGGCCGGAGAAGGTGTGTGAAACTCGTTGTGAGTTATACTAAAGCAAAATCTTGAGTATTTATTGTCTGATAAACATTAAAAACTGTCTGCGGAGGTTCAGTCGTCCTGCAGCCCCCGCTGGCTGTACATTGGCTGCAGCATCTTTTTTCTAAGTTCTAAAAAAATACCGTAGACGGCAAGGCACAAATTTAGATATTAATTTATCTAATTAATCTATAGCCTATGCACAAAGACAATATGATCTTTTTGTCCCCTTTTTGTTTTAAAGCTTGATGAAGAGAGAGAGCGCAAGTTGCTGCAGCTGCGAGGAGGACAGTGATGCACGCGTACAGGAGTGATTGACAGTTCGCGGCACTGTGTACAAAAAATACTCCGCTACACAATTATTTCGTTATTTTCGTTTAAGCTTATTAACGTTAGCGTTAAAGAAAGGTCTGATTTACGCACTGTTACAGTCATACAGTCATAATGTTTCTTGTGGCAGACTGAAGAGTTATCCGGCAGAGTTTTATACTGAAACTTTCCGTCTAAAAGTCCTTCCTTGGTCTTATCCATATTTCTTTGCACGTTGAACACACATAGGCCACAACTGGAAATAAAAAAAACTGCAACCGCGTTAATTGCGTTATTTTATTTTAACGCGTTAAATATTTCAAATTAATCTAATGCGTTAACGCGCTAATTTTGACAGCACTAATATATATATATATATATATATATATATATATATATATATATATATATATATATATACAGTACAGACCAAAAGTTTGGACACACCTTGGCATTCAAAGAGTTTTCTTTATTTTCATGACTATGAAAATTGTCGAGTTCCTGAAGGGGAACTTAAGTTATTTTATTTATATATGTTGTGTGGCAGCACAAAATCTGTTTTCTGTGTGTGTGCTGCTTTATCTCTGATATCTGTGTGCGAGTGATGTGTGTGTGTGTGTGTGTGTAGAGAACGGTGATTAAACTGAGTGGAAATGCTTGTGCATTAAATGGCTTTAATGCACACTTTCTAGCCAATCAGATCTGAGAATTCAGACAGACCATGGTATAAGCTAGAATAGTACACAAGCAAAAAATAAAATGAGAGTAGTTATTGGCTTACAGAACACTTGGGACTCTATCATTTTTTTTTTTTTTTTTTTTTCGGATCTGGAAATTCTCAATTGATATTTCCAGGTTTTCCACCCTGTCCTTAAGACAAATTATTCAGTCAACTAGTCATTCAGTCAAACAACTAGGTGAGTTATATTGTTTTGCACATCCCGACATGAAACTGAATGAATTTTGTTGAGGCTGTTTTCTTACATAAAAATACTATAAACAAGTCATTTTCGAGTTGGTGTTTTGATTATAATTCAATAAAGTGAAGGTTTGTAATTCAGCAAAATAAGAAAATTGGTTTAGGGTCTGATTGTATTTTCAAAGGCTCTGTAAGTTATTCATGAGCAAAGCTCTATCTTATGTAGACACATGGTTGAGAAACTCAAGGATGCTTTGATTTTCTGTCACTTTAACTTGTTTACCTTCATGCCACCGTGACAACCATCTCCCACATGACAACTGGATCAGTGAGAATAATGAAGTTGAGTTATGAGACATTTTTGGACTAATCACCAAGGCTAAGCACCAGAACTTAAGCACCTGCATTGATAAACAACTGGGATTAATTCAGGGATATTATTTGAAGCCTGTTCCAAGAAATCACAGAGGTCCTTTCATAAATTCAGGTGCATGTCTATATATATTAATTTATCTAAGATTATAAATCTAGTATGAAACCTATGTGACACAGATTAGTGGAGACCTGAAGCACTTAAATGCACCAGTGCACACAGAAAATAGCTATTCTGTGTCATTACATGCTTATTTTCATACTCGCTTTTCTCTGAAAAAAATAATTTGATCTATGATTCAGGATAACCCATGCAGAACAGTGTGGTTTCAAAAGGAAATCAAAGCAAATAGTCTATAGAAACATTCTGCAATCAAAACAGTGGATGAATAAAGGAGATCATTCTCTGCAATCATTCAATTGTCATGAATGTAGGTCTGCGGTCAGACATTTGCACCTAAAAGGTCATGCAGACCTGTAAGAACCACAATAGCCTACAAATTCACAATCTTACGTGAATCTCCATTTCAGATAATATATTTCACCATATTCATGACATATAATTTTGTTCCAGGCAATGTTCCCATAAATAACATGTTGTCTTTACTGTCCAGGCCATTTGTCTACCTTGCATCTCCTACCATTGCCAATAAATTTCTATGGAATTTTTTTTTTTTTTTTTTTGCCAAAATGGAAATTGTGCCTAATAAAAAGCAGAATCCATTCTACTGTGCAATAAAGCACTTTATATTCATCAAAAATGCTAGGATGACTGCTATTTCTCAACATAATGCCTATGGTCGCTCACATGTGTGAGGAACTGTTCATCATTCTGGCAGATAGACAAAGCAGAATGGGCAACCATTAAGTATACAAATAGCCGGACGACACTTCATAGATGATTTGGACTTCTACTAATCTTTAGGCTAGCTGTAAAGAAATTTCAAACTGAAGGCTGACAGAATTATAGATTCGTTAAAAGCTGTTCGCATAACTTACTGCAGGGATCAGGTGCTTAGTGAGTGGCTCTCCAATTAAAACAGAGCATGAAAACTCCCACGTACACACACAGTCAGCTAAACTACACTTTGATGAACTGAGTTTTGCACTTAGAGCAAGATACTAACAGTATCAGTCTTCTGTAGTTAATAAGGTTGTTTTATTTTAATGTAATTTTTTATGAGAAACAAAAACAAATGAAGATGATATACATTTTATATTTTTTCACTGTATCAGGGACTGAACAATTCAATGAATCACTCACTTGTTTCATCCCTGATGACATTTTTGAATAAATCAGATGATTGAATGATTCAATGACCCTCATAAAGACAGTCACTTGCGGCCAACTACAGGCACAACAATGCAACATGTAGAAAGAATCCCAGAAAGAAATGAAGGTCAAATAAAGCTTTGTAAATCAACCAGGCATACTTCTCAACTTTATCGTAATAAGGTTCACTGCTTTTCAGCGTGATGCATATTGTGGCTTGCAAGTGGAGAAAAAGGAATTCTTTTTTTGGACACAAGCTTTGGAGATTTAGTATCAAACATAAATGCTAGAATGAAAAACCATATTCATAAAAATAACGAATATGACATGCCAATGCGAAAAAACATTTGTCACAATGACTAAAAAAAATAAATAAATAAATAAAATTGTTATTAGTCTTCTACATTTTATCTTGCAAAACAGAGACATATTAAATAAACTTTGAAACATCCCAGAGGCACATGGTCTCCTTATAATGGGGTCATAACTGCACACATAACTACACGGTCTAAGAAATTATAAGAAAAAGAATAAAGTCTCGCTATACTATGGATTGTGGTTTATCTGTGGGTACAAAAGTTGCATGAAAAACAATTTTCGCTTCTGGCAGAGAAAAGCAGATAGCATGTCCACATAACAAATTCTCAGAGGCCTGAAGCATCAAGAACTTTCTCAGCTTGAGAGAGGGGGAGAAAAAAAGGAAACTTAGATGTGGGAAAGAAAGTGATAGAAGAGTGAAATAACATTGCCCTGCGGAAAACAAAACCCCAAAAGTGTGTTCAATGGGCCGTACTTGAGCTGAGCTGGCCAGACTGGGTGCTTTAGCCTGAAGCACATACTGTATTGTGCTCAGAGACACTAGACAGCAAAATGAGTAGAGATGAGCAAGACTCAGGAGCCACAGATATGATTAATGTGTGCCATATGATAAGAAGAAACAGCGGCTGAGTAAATGGACCTATGGTACATTCATTCAGAGGTGAAAATTTCTCTGAAGACTGGAACTTTGTTTCACAGGCTATGCTATTCATTAAGTAAGCCTTGGCTATTTTATCATCTCTCTCCTGAAATATTTTCTGAGAATATATAATATAGCACTCAGGTGAGG